>NC_028643.1:2989426-3017484 GCF_001406875.1 Solanum pennellii
TGATCTTCTCTTATGTCTTCTTAACATGTTTTTCCTTTGCCTACAAAAGCAATTGAAAGCAACTCCGTCATATGATGTTTGTACTTCAAAATTAAAATGAGTAAAAGGAACAGATTATGTGTGGAGAAATGATCCTCTGTTTTTTGTTATCTTTTAGACAGTTTCATTTTGAAGAACAACATTGGAGAATACTCGCAATACTGTTTTTATGATTCTGAACATTTTTGATAATTCAGTTGGGCATTACTAATTATATGATTCACTTTTATATTAAAAATATGATGTGGGTGAATTACTCGCTTGCATTTTCTCCTTCACATATAGGAGATGAATATTTCCTCTAGACATGATCTATATATATTTGTTTGCTTCACAGTTTAGAAGTTTTTAAATATTCATCGATAAGGAGCTTAAAAAGATGCAGCTCAAATGAAAATCTACTTGTACTATCATATAAGACTTAAGAAGTCTTAAGAAGAAAAGGACTATTTTCACTTATATTTTTTGTAAAATAATGAAATTATACAAGACATTTGTTAGTATTTTAAAGGTTCAATTTGACAACAAACAAAATCACTTCATAAAGTTGTTGGGCCCGTGTCTACACGGACAAAACTTACCTAGTATTTATATATAGAGTAATTAAGTGGTGGGTTAATCAATAACCATGTAAAATTGTAAATATTTGCAAAGCATATAGGTGAAAATGCATATTTTAAATAATTAAAAGGTAAAATCTGCTCAGAGATAAAAGCAAGATTTTAAAGTTTATATATTCAAAATACTAATTTTTGTAAGTGTTTAGATTCTAAATTGATAATTTTATGTACTCAATGAATGTCTTACTACAAATTTAGTTGTTACACTAAAATTAACGAAATTTATTTAAATTTGTAATCAACACATTAACTCTACCCCCGAGCCTACTAAGTCGATATGTCACAAGAATTAAAATCATAATAGCTCCACTCCTGAGCCTACTAAGTCGATATGTCACAAGAATTAAAATCATAATAGCTACACCCTGATCCTACTTAGTCGATGTCACAAGAATTAAAATCATAATTTATTACTCTTAATTGAAGGATCAAAATTGCTAAATTTTAAATTCAAAATTTCAAATTTATAATGAATTTAGTGCTAAAATCGTAAAAAAATAATAAAAATTTATTTAGTTAATTTTTGGATCGACCCTATTAATAATTTACACGTGTCATCAAGTCAAATAGCTAAAATTAAGACTAATCATAATAGACAAGTAATTATTTGTTGGAATATGAGTGACACATTAATGCCACTCGTGTAGGTTTTTGAAACAATCACATGCAATGCACGTGACCTTTGTTTCTTACTAATATAAATTTGAAAATAATATAACATAAGATATTTTATATTTATTTTATATTTAATTAGAAGGGGACAATAATGTCGAGTTCATTTCTTGCAACATTAGTAAAGTCATCTATCTTGTGTTGTAAGTGATGCAGCCATTACATAAAAATATATATTTTATTTTTATTTATGGGACCAAAACATAAACTCAACAAGAAATTAATTTCTCTAGCACATATTAGGAACATATGTCTCCTCATTTTTTTATTTTTGAAAATATTATTTTTTGAATTTTGGATCTATCGAAAAGTATTTCTACCTTAATAAAGTAGGGCAGATACAGCATACACGTTATTTTTTCAAATTTTACTTGTGAGATTATACTGTAGATTATTGTTATATAATATAGTTCAGATTTCAAGAGTAAATTTTTTTTTATTTATAATCGTGAATAGGACATGAAGACTTTTTAAAAATTTAAAAATAAAATTTATATACTATATTAAAATGTAAAAGAATTATAAGTCAAAATAACTAATAATTTAAAATACTTATAAGCCATATAAAAAGGTAAATAAAATTATTATAACCCCTCTCTATCCATATGAGTTTGCTTATACTACCTATTTTTTTATATTTTCGAATAAAGAAGAAAGATTGCAAATAATAATAGACTAAAGCTTGTTAATTTATGGAGAATTTTCATAATATATCACTATTGTTATTTAATATTATTTTCAAAAAAAATATGATAAAAATAATTCGTTTGACTCTAAAAAAATCGTGATCTAATATATGAAATTTATTTTTATGGGACCAAACATAAACAAAACAAGAATTTTCCTTTGTCTATATTGGGGACATATGTCTCCTAATTATTTTATTATTCTTATTCTTATGTTTATATTCTATCTATTTTTTATTTTTTTATTACGACATGAAGACATATCCTTGTTTCTTCCATGGTCCTTACTTCAAATAAAATAATCAATTAATAATGTATCATACATTGTTTTATTAATCCAAGGTTAAATTAATTAGCTTAATGCATGCATGTAAACATAATTAAACACGATTTAATTTGTTTATTCTTTAATTATTGTTCATCTTGTTTTAATATTTCGAGTGTCTTAGGTTTTGTTGTTTTGGATAAAATCGTTTAGATTAACAAGAAATGGATTGATTATCATAGGAGGGGATATTAGTAAATAATGGGAATCTTTCTTCAAATGCGGATCGTAAAATAACAATATATTTAATATAATTTCAAGAAAAAGAATAGGACTTCATTATTTAAATTAAATGGGGACAACATTTAAATATTTTAGCATTTAATTCATTTTAAAATATTTTAGCACTCAATTCATTATATTATTAAAATTTTAAATGTAAATCTAATATTTATATTGATAATTTTTGTCAAAAATATTAGATTTTTAAGATAAGAATAGTAAAATAACAATACATTTAATATAATTTCAAGAAAAGAGATAATTAGCACTCCATTATTTAATTTAAATGGGGACAACCTTTAAATATTTTAGCACTTAATTCATTATAATATTAAGGGAATACCCTTGCAATCTATGTCTGAAATTTTAGAGACACACTTATACTATACTAAGGTTCTATTATCCTTCTGAACTTATTTTATAAGTAATTTTCTACCCCTTTTGAGCCTTACGTGGCACTAATTTTTAAAAAAAAAAGTCAACCTGCATTGAACCCACAAGATAGTGCCACGTAGGCCGAAAAGGGATGGAAAATTATCAATAAAATAAGTTCAGGGGACAATAGGACCTTAGTGTAGTATAAGTGTGTCTCTGAGATTTCGAACATAGATTGAGGAGATACTTGTCCATTATCCCTAATATTAAAATTTTCAATGTAAATCTGATATATATATATATATATNTTTTAGACCATAAATTACGATTTTTTTTCTGAACTTAATATCAGATCAAATTAACTCAAATAATTAAAATGAAATAACTACATACTATGTTTATTATTTTATTTATTATATATCTTACTATTTTACTATCCATTTTTTTTTCTTATAGTTTATAATTTATTTATTTTTAATTGCAAAGTTCAAAGACATGCAAAATGCAGTGAATTTAGTATACAACAAACACAAGTTCAAACTTCAAAGCATGTCTAGAGGGAGGAATACAAATTTACATAAAATGGGAACTTTAAGGAACCCCATTTTCTTTTGGCTTTCTCTTGAGCCTTTGAGAGTGTGTGTCAATATTTTATTATTTCATCCGTCTTAATTTATTCTCGCTTCGTTTTTATTTATATAATTTTTCTAAAAATATTTACTCATGTAAGTGTTGATTGATATAGAAAATTAAGTAAATAATTTATGTTTATTAAATTAAAATAAATTAATTCATGTTCATTAATTAAAAACATAACTGCTAGTAAACATTAAATAAGAGTAAAATAGTAAATTTATATAATTTCTTAATGCACGTGAAATGTAAAATTGTCACATATGAATAGAGGAAATACGATGTATTCTTTTTAGTCAATTTTTTTAATAAAATAAAAATTTAATAATATTACTAACACTTTAAAATACTATTTTTTTGATTAAAAAAAATCACAAATTATTGTTTTATTTAAAATTATCTTTTAAAATAGTTTAAAAATTATTTTAAAAACAATATTTTAATTTTGCATGTCTAACAAAATTTAAGGATCTCTAACTTTAAATTTTAAGTTTTAAATTCTGACTCTGATATTTAAGGTATGAACTCAATTGAATCTAATAATTTTAATCTAGACTAATTAAATCTATTTATAGATTTTTTATTTTAAAAAATTAATAATTTAAATAACTCATAATTCTAAATTCATAAATTTCAAATTTTAATTTTAATTTTACTTCAAATATATATCACCCACACATAATTTATTTTACTGTAAATTTTTGTTGAGGAAGAAAGAAACACTACACATTTTTTTTGCCTAGAATAAGTGGTGAGGAGGGCTCAAAAATCTAGGGTTTTGGATGGTATTAGAGCTTAGTCTACTTGCTTTCACGCTCCTCACAATGTGTGTAGTTTCACACTCTCCACAACTCTATATTATCGAATAATTTAGGCATGAAATTTACACTATTTTCTCGATAATTAAAGTATAAAAATTAAAAAAAATAAGATATTTTTGACAATTTCTCTAATAATTTAGCATAATATATAGAACATATTCCAACTTGGAGTATTAAATATATTTCAACTCATTTTTAATGTGTCTATTGAATGCATCAATAATTACAAAAAAAACTTATTTAGACACCTTCAAATTTATGTAATACGTCATGTTTGGACGTAGAAGGTCGATCACAAAATACAATGAAAATGAGTTGTAATTTTAGTTGTTCGTTAAGATTAAGTTGAAGTAATTTAATGTGTATTTTTAAATTTGGAATGCTTACTTACCAGCTAAGATTAAAATTGTCTTAGACTTCAATTTTCTTTTTATCTCTTCTGCGATAATTGATGATATCGAACTAATATTATATATATCAACCAAATTTATAAAGCAATTGATATGTAATCGCTTTATAAATATAGATTAAAGAATTACTTAATATTTAAATTTAAAATTTCACGATTTTTTATTAATTTTATTAATTTCTAAAAAAACAAGTAAAGATATTTTTTTATTTTTTTTTATAATAGAAGCAAACTATAATCCTAAAAAAGGTGAATACATGAAGTTGTGCATGCTCAATTTAGAACCATGAAAAGAAATAGGGAGGACAAAGTTTGAACAATTTCTGACTGAATGAAATGCTGCATCAGACAAAACCACTGACAATTTTGAAATAATATTTATACAATTAAATCACTTGGGATAGTTTTGTCAAAAATATACTTCAATTTTTTTTTCGAGAGAATTTAAGAATTAGTGTTTGGACATGTAATTTATATATATGATAAACATTTCAAGTTTTAGAGGAAAAAAATAGAATTTAGGCCAAATTTTGATATTTGGAATTTTTTTAAAATTAAAATTATTTTGATAAAAACGCTCATTATTTATAGTTTCGAAATAAATTTTATTCTTAGTTTGTTATTCAAAATTTTATACTATGCAATTTTTGTCCAAGCTTACTCTATATCACTTCAAATCACTACTAGTAATAGTATTTTTTATATACAAATTAATGATATTTTTTGTTTGTTTTCTTCCTCTTTATTCAAGTTTATAATAGTTATGTATGTCGTCGTGACTTTTCGCAAAATACTTTCATAAATTTAGAAGCGAAGTCAGAATTTTCAATAATAGGATTCATAATCTGTAGAAATAGATAGTCGAAGGGGGTTCGACATCTATTATACATACATATAAACTTATTTAACCATGTATAAATAATATAATTTTCCGCCTAAAAGGGTTCAGACCGAACCCCCTTAATGCAATGTAGCTCCGCCCCTGCTTTCATTATAAAATGATAATACAAATTTATGAATATAAATTTGCAGTGAATCCGAATAATTTGAATAGCACAAGGTAAGGTCCTATTCGAGAAATAACACTCCTTACTATTTTTTTTTAATATTCAAAACTCAAATTTAAAATCTTTAAATATAAGAAAAATGAATTTCATTCACTGTTTTGAGTGTGTATTAGTTAAAACTCAAATAAAAAATAGGAAAACATACGATAACTCTCTTTGTTTATAAAATATTACTCTCTCTGTCTCGGATTTGTATATTTCAATTTATGTGATATTTTCATTATTTGAGAGTCAAATAATTTTAATTAACTAGAAATTAACGCATGAAATGTTTGATTTTTTAAAAATAAAATTTATATACTCTTTGTAAATGGAAAATCTTTTTGGCCAGAATGATGTTCTATTTTTTTGAACATTTTTTTTCCTTTTAACTTTAATATATTTTAACTAAAAAATGAAATAAAGATCAGTTTAATTTAAAATAAAAAATATATACTTTTTTAAAATTGCTCGCAAAATTTTGATCAAATTTTCTGGTCATTTAACATTACCCTTTTGTAAATTATGTAAAAAATACTACAAATCACAATAATTAACAATTCAAAAGATCTATGAAGAATTTACTATCAAACTTATTCGAGTATCGAAATTCAAAAAAACCACATAAAATAAAACGAAGAGATTTTCTCATATAAAGTGGGGGTTAAGAGATTATGCATGCACGCGCATTGAATGCGTGTTGTACAATATACAAATTAAATAAAAACACAACATTAAATAATAAACAAGTTATTGTCTGCCCAAAAAAGGATTCTTAGTGTCCATTGGGTCGGCTAAAAGTATAGCAATGATAGAGACATACTCTTCCCCCTTATTCACTTCTTTGTCTACTAATTTTTTTTTATATATATATATATATATACACAAAAATATTATTATTGAATAACAAAAAAGTAATTTAATTTGTTAGAACTATGATGGAGCTTCAATTGGGGCTTGCACTATGTGGAAATTCAACAAAAGGGTATAATCTTGATTTGAATAAAGGAAGATCAAGTCAAATTCTTGATGTTCAAGATGAAAATGATGTCAATGTTCTGCAAACTTTGCCTTTGTTGCTTCTTTGGGACAAACATAATCAAAACAATGAACATAAAAGGTAATATTTTCTAACAATCATTTGAATTTTTAGTTTTCGTTTTTGGTCATAAATTTTGAAGTTGAAATTCGAAAGTCTGAGTTTGTGAAAATTTTTTGTATTTGGACATGCCACTATAAGAAAAATAATGTGGATTTTTCCTGAGAATTAGTATGAAAATTTGCAGTTTTATGCGAATTTTCATACATTTTCCATGTAATTCAAACTATTTTTTTTCGTAGTTTACTCATTTTCGTGAGTAAATTAAAAGTGTTTTGAGTCAATTTTTGAAAATTTGAAAGTATTTAACGATTAAATTTTATGGTTAAACAGATACTTTAAATACGAGTTAAATTTATGATCAAACGCTAACTTTTGTTGTTTGAAATTTTTGATGGAACAGAAAAGATATTGGTGATGAAGATGGGGTGGTGGGGTGGCCACCAATTAATTCATTAAGGAAGAAGCTCTGCCACCATAGCTGCCGCGGCGCGATGAATTATGTCACGGTGGAGAACGGCGGCGTTGGCGGCGGCAGTGGTGGCGGCAGAGGATCAATATATAAGTATGTGAAAGTGAAAATGGAAGGAGTTGGAATTGCAAGAAAAATTGACTTGAGTCTTTTTCACTCTTACAATAAACTTACTGACACCTTAATTTCCATGTTTGGAAAAAGTAAGTGTAAATAATTCTGCGTAATCTCAAATGTTATTAATTTTATAAAAATTTAAGATATATTTATCGAAAATATTATATATTATATTGAGTATGTTGTTATATGCTTCAGATATCGACTATTTGTTCGTTTAGTGATTTTGATATTGAACATTTTTAAAATGGGGTCTATAAGATAAATTTAATATAATTAACATTTTTATAAGAATTTACTCTTTCATTTTTTATTTTGAGGTTTATTCGAAAGAGAATTTAGTATTTCTTGATCGTGAATATTTGTTGTTTGAGAATTTTTATTTAGGTAGCTTTTATTTTTGGGGGAAAATTAGTAAATTAATTATTCTAAATTTTTTTTAATTACAGGTAAAGAAATTGGTGATGTTTATAAACTTACATATCAGGATAAAGAAGGTGATTGGCTTCTTGCTGGTGATGTACCATGGAGGTATGTATAAAAAATTCAATCAATTTTTTAATTTTTTGTTTCAAATATTTTAATTAAATTTTAATTAATTTGGGAATTTTTGTGATTTTTTGCAGGACTTTTGTTGGGTCAGTGCAGAGGCTAAAATTAATTAGAGATGAAGATTATTGATTAATGGAATATATATTATTAATTAAGAATCTCCTCTATATTTTAATGTCTATTTTGTTTTTACCTTTTGATGTCTACAAAGATGTAATCTCAAATAGAGTTTTTGCCTATTTTGTGAAGAACTAGTTTTATGACATACTCTCTTTAAGTATTAACCAAAAAAAAAAGAAATTAATATAGTCTTATTATAAAAAATATTAGACACATTTTCCCTAAAAGAAATTTTAGCATACATTCACTTAGTTTTCTTTTACCTTTGGTTGTGTTTCAGCGATAATAATATATTCAGTATATTTTTGTAAGTAAGATTTGAGAAAACTGGAGTGTATGTGTAAATCTTATCTTTGAATTTGCAAGGTAATTGTTATTTTTGATAAAATCCTCATAATACTAAATAAGTTTGAAAATTTTTGTTCAATTAATTTAGTAGTTAATAAATTTATAGTTAAGATAAATAGTTATCGAGGCAAATGGGGTGAGTCTAACTTAACGATATTTCTAAAATAAGAGAATTGTCTAAATCATATAAAAGAGATCATCAATTATTTTATCTATTGATGTGAGCTTTTTTAATATAATTCGAGACTATTGTAGCATATCTTGTCGAGTTGACAAAACATACAATACTTGAAATCTTAAAAAAAGTATAAACAAAATCTTGAATATCTTAGAATTCACTTAACGAAAACCTTGGCTTCATGTTCGTTGTAACCCTTTTTTTATTTTTCATCCAATATTCAATATTTATTTTGGAGCCCCGTTTATTTGAATCTCACTAGAAAGTCACAGCTTAATATTAAAGCTCAATTCAAGATTTTTGATTGAAAATGAAAAATTATTTACATCAATTCAAGCAATATCCAACCATAATATTGAAGAACATGCTTGAAGATTATATGTTAAATAAAGAACTTACTAGGAGTGACTAACGAACAGATAAAATTAAATATGTATCAATAAAACGTCGAGTAAAACAAAAATTTAGACCGCATACTAAACATCCCCTTTAAAGGTAGTATCTTTGTAAAAATTAGGCAAATCACATAGTCTAAGGGATAAATTACTTTCTATCCCTACTCTTTCACTATTTACCAGAAATTCCCCTTTTTATAGTATTTCGAATACATAATATTACAGAATGATACTTAAATTAAAGCGGACGGATACTTTAATTTTTTATTTGTTGTTATCAGTTACAGAGTAAATTTTTTTGGGGATGGAAAAGTTCAAATTTTAATTTTCAACGTAAAAAGTAAGTTAAGAATCATTGGGTGTATAAAAGGGATTTTTAAATTTTGATAAAAAAGTATGAAAATATTGCGAATAGGTAAAATAAAGTTATGTAATTTAATAATTATTCCATATTTGTATACTAAAACATAGAACTCCTAAAATTTAAGTTTATCGTGATTTCCGATATTATTGGGCATAATTTTCTTCTTGTTAGTAGCAAAATGTAAAGGCCCATTGGGCTTAAGAAAATGGGCTTGGAGTGATTGATAGCCAGCTAGCCAGCCCATCAGTATGATGATTTTTACTTATTTAGGAATAATTACTAAACTATACAATTTTATTTTACTTGTTTTCAATATTTTTCTATTTTTTTATTAAAATTTAAAAATTCTTTTTATACACCAAATGATATTTAACTTATTTTTTAAGTTGGAAATCAAAATTTGAACTTTCCCATCTTCAAAAAATTTTATTTTTGTAACTGATAATAACAAATAAAAATATCCATCCACTTTAATTTAAGTATTGTTCTGTAATATTATGTATTCGAAATACCATAAAAAGGAGATTTTTGGTAAATAATAAAAAAGTAGGAATAGAAAATAATTAATTATGAGATCTTAAATTTAATTTTATACATACTTTTAAGAAACAAGAATTTATATAAATATAATAATTGAATCAAAATTATTAAGTTTGATTGAATTAGTAAAATCAGCCTTTTTAGCTCCACCCCTATTAGAAGAAAAAATAGAAAACATTAACAAAGATTTTTGGATAGGAAATTACAGAATAATTAAATAAAAAGTGGCTGCTAATTTATTGGTCAAAGTATATTAAATTAATCAACCGACTCTTTTGGGAAGAAGACGTGCACAAAACCCTAAATAATTATGCTTAATCCCCATTAATCATATTTAATTGACTAATTAAATAAATTATGAAGTGAAAACTTTATCTTTTTGAGATAGTAACCTTTATGTTATTTTAGTTATCGATAAATTTTAATTTTTAATTAATTAAAATAAGTGTGTTTGCTCTTGATAATTGAGAAATATATTACTCGTTTTAACTACTTTAAAAGTATATTATCTTAAAAAAATAGCAATACAAGTTTAATATAACACCCACATAATTGAATAGCGAAAGAGTTCATAAATAGGAAAAACTGTATAAAATTGTAATTCGTAAACTATTAATTTAAATTAAATGTTACAGTTATAGTTTATTTTAATTGTAATTTGCAACAAATATTCTTTTTTGTCATCTGATTCAATATAAAATTAGTTATTTTATACATTTCGATATAAAATGTATAAAATTTGTTTGTGTTTGCATAAAGCGAGAGAAAAATATATATACAAATAAAATTACATATATTTTCGTCCAATACACTTATAATTATATAAATACAGATCTTATTATATAAACTACAATGTGCAAATGAATTTATACAAAATTCTTCAATTTTGTAATTGAATATTTCCAACTAATCATACAAATCAAAAGATGATTATGCAAAGTATAGCTATAACTTATAAATCGCTCGATGAAATAAGATAAATGAGTGAAATTTACAAGTGAATGAAGCAAAGTAATTGAGGTATTAAGAAAATGAAAAAAAAAAAGTTGAAAGAATTGGGATGTTTATAGATTAAGGTGGGTCGAGTCATTAATGAGATGCCACTCTAAAAAGGTTAAGACTTTTAACCTTGTATCAAGACCTAGTTTCAACTTTTAAGGTAGACATTTTTTATGGAGTATAGACTTTTCAAAAGATAATAAAAGCACGTAAAAAATTAGCTAAATATCGATTTAATTTTGTAGTAAAATTTATAGGTTAAAGGACAATCTCATATAAATAATTTATATAAGGATAACGTAACGCTCGAAGGAAAAAGAAAAAGCTTATAGACAAGCCCTATCTATTAAACAGGAATAAAAGTCGACCTTAATGATCCAACAGTACCGAGTTAAAAGGGCTAACATTCAAAATTGATAATTTTTTAATTTTTTTAAACACAAGTTGACTTAAACAAAGTTTCATTATTAGTATCTTTTTATGTAAGTGACGTGGCAACATCTTATTGGTTGAAACATTCAACTCTCAGATTATATTAATATTAAAACCCACTAGAAAAATAATAATATATTCCAGTATGTACTATGTTCTTGAGGGGCAAAATCGTCCTTTCACATTAATATCCATATGTCTGGAAGACGAACCATGTGGAGCACCGAACAACTACACGTGCTGACGATGAAGAAAGGGAGGGTATGATTCAGTGCGAGCAAGTCCATGGTAACAAACTGGAATTTCCAGTGAAACACTGACACGTGTCAATCGTTTAAATAATATATGTCTTAGCTTCTTAATATTATAATTATATACCGACTAAGTAATTTGACCTAAATAATAATTATATTTAACTTGCAAATAATTCTTTACTAATAGTTATACATTAAAAAAAATTGGTACTTAAATTTTTTTAGTTATATTTCAACATGAATTTGACGAATTGTCATTATCACATAACTCAAGAATCTCTGATGAATGAATTATTGAGGAAATAAATCAGTGGTTCTTTAATCAATATTAAAAGGAAAATAAGAATATATATACAAAGACATTTGACAAAAAAAAATATTTAAGTTGCATAAATTATACAATTGTGACATATATGTTACATAGATTATACAATTATAATATATGTCACAGGGAAAAATTCAAAATTTCCTTAAAAAATTCAAAATTTTTCTTGACAAATTCAAAAAGAAATTCCTCTTGATTCATGAACATGAAAACAATTATAACTTTTGAACATACATAATAAATATCTTCAATTGATAAGTGAGAAACTTCAGATCTATGTTAAAATAGATAATATGTAAGCTTATATATAGACTATAATACTTTTAAGTTATAAAATTTTATATGAAATATCAAAACATGAAATCTTGAAACTGAGTACAATAATTAATATCTACACAATGAATATACCTATTATATGTTTATAAGTCAAATATAACTGAAGACAATAACTTTGCAGAAATATAAATAACAGAGTTTAAAACATATACTCAAAAATAATATTTAACACCATAAGCGTAATTTAATGAGTGTAAAAAAAATATCAGTATATGTAAAAATAGAATGAAATAGAAAGGAAAAATTTGAGTGCACTAAATGCACGGTGTCCCATAAGAAAATTATTCTCCTCTAATACCTGAGGTTTAAAGAATTAGATCCTCTTATGATGGAATAATTTTATTCACCAACGTATTGATACAAAAACAATGGTGTCAGTAAGTAACTCAACAGGAACAAAGTACACAAATATTTAATTCCGTACAAAAAGTTCATAATATTTGTTATTTTAAAATAAGAGAAAATTCCTATATTTATAGACAACAAATGTTGGCGAGAACAAATGTTTATTGTGCCTTATCGAAAAGGCCACAACTTTTTGAAAAAAAAAGTCCGAACGCTTCGAAAATGTCATAATTTTTCATATACGTCACATTATTTCATAAAAATCACAAATTTTCATAAAAATTATAACTTTTCATGAAAGGAGAAAACTAATTTTAAAAATAAATAAATAAAAAAGAAATATTGATATGTGATGATGCCACTTACAAGAATATAAGATTCTCTTTTATATATATATACGTATTAATTCATATAAATATTGTAACTATATACTTATATCAATCATTTCTTCAATGGACATATAAAATTTAAAGGGAACAAAATAAATAAACCGAAAAAGTAGTTAATATAAATTCACAAACCCCAAACATAGTGTTGAGTGTTTTTAGCAACCACAAAACAAGCAAACCAACCAACATTAAATTAAATGTCATTTTCATACTTTTAGATCCACTAATCATTTGTATTATAATTGGAAATCTATCAACAAAATACAGGTATTTTATTACTATATAATAATATATTATAAAATATATTTAAGCCATTTTGATTGGTGTAGTGTATAGACCTTATCATGGTAATTCATGTACACAATCTCCACTCTTTTCTGCCATTTTCAAAGCCTGTTTAACCTGTCCTTCTTCTCTTCTCCTCTGTTTTATCACATGCCATTAATACAAATATTTTTGCATAAAAATAAATACCCATCTCATTTTTCTATGTAAAAAAAAACAATTATATGGTAGCCATTGACATATTTAAACATTACAAATTCATAATGACAATTTATTCTATAATTTGGCTTTGAAATCTGGTTATTTCAGTATCTCCAGCAAAAATTAAAGGTGGGTTTTTTTTTTAATTGAAAAAATATCATTTTTTGTTCATTTTTACCTTCTTTCTTTGTTTTTTTTTTGAATCTTGAAATCTGAGATGTGTGGGGTTTTTGTTTGGTTTAATTTATTGTTAAGTATATGTGTTAAATGGATTTTAGTTTACAAAAATTTAAACTTTTTTTGGTAAGATTTCTGTGTTACCCTTTTCTTGTTATGGAAATATTAAGTCAGGGATGTGAATGGAATTTAATGATGTGAATATTTTTGTCAAGAATATATATATATAGAATCATATTTCCACTTATTAAAGACAACCTAGTAGTATATTCTGATGTTCATTGACTTTTATCTGGGAAAATAAATGGTTGCATATTCATGATTAGTTCTTCACTTATTTAAAGATAATTGGCGTAATTTAGTCGAGGGTCTTTCGGAAACAGACCTCTAATTAATGAGGTAGTGGTAAGATCTATGTACACTGTGTCGCCACATGTTTGTTCTGCTTTGTATTGATTTCTGACAATTTGATGTGTTTTCAATATTGATGATCTTTTTTTACTACATTCAGGATGTAGAGTAGTTATATTGTTCTTTGAGCTGAGCGTCTATCGGAAATAGTCTGTCTACCTGCGGAGTTTAATTGGATATGTTGTTGTTGAGGATGTAGGGTAGAATCTAGTAGAAACACCTTTATGACCATGTTAGTTGTTAGAATGCTCTGTCTTTTCGCCTCTTCTTTTAATCGATTGTGTTAAAAGAGGATGTTTTTTCAAGAAATGACGTATGTTTGTTTGATCGAAAAAATTGTTTTGTTTTGTCACTCATTGCAGGGAAGCATTTGGATGGAATTATTTGCGGAAGTTAGACTAAGGTCTTAGTACCTTAATAGGTACTATTAGAAACTTTTGCAGGCGTCGTTATAGAAGGCGTCGTAGAGCCTTGAAGGATGGATCTTGTTAGTTCACTTCTTGCAAAATTTTGTCCTGATTTTCACATTGGCTCCTCCAAGCTTAATCGTTGGTACTTGTGGTAAGATGCAAATCTCCATTTAAAAAAAAATTCTACTTGCTTATTTTGTCTTGAATGTGTGATATGTCAAAAAATAATAATTGAGGTCCAAGTCCCGGACAACGTCATGCTAAATGCCCATTGGGAATAAGTTGGAGAATTGAGCGTTTTGAATGAGTTGGTCCGAGAGAACCAAAGTGCAAAGGCAAGATTGGAAGATATGTTTGTGTTAAGGGTGATAGTGTGACTAGGGGCCAGATTGGTCTCATCGAGACGTCCAAAGAGGTTGTCGTTGAAAAATTACACTATATATACATTGTCAAAGTTATTTTTTGAGGCATATATAGCCGAAATCGAATCCCCTTGTTTTCTCTGTATGTTCACTTCTTTCTTTTATGAATCTCTTTTGTGAAAATTCTGGTTCCACGAAACTTGATACCATATAAACCTCTAGTGAATATTGTTGTCGAAAGTGTTAAATAGAGTTGCATCAACTAAGAAGAAACCTAATTGAACACTAATAAAGTATCCTAAGTAAACTCAAGCTGTTGAAAGATGAACATAAGCCGACTGCTGAAGTAGTGAGTAGTGTTCCAATACTGTTTACTTCTTCGTGTTCTTGCTGATATTAGTAAGGACAGTGGCGGAGTGAGATACTGGAAAAAGATTATTCAATCTTGCGGTCTTAAATTTAAGATATGTCATGTGGAGAGTTGGAATTAAGGAGTTTCTAAAACGACAGAGGGTCATTCTTTTAGAAACGGACTTAAAAGGAAAATATGTCAAACACATTAGAAACGGTGGGAGTATTCGCTACGTCAAGAAAAGATCTTGGTCTTGGGTATTATGTTGTATATAAATCTTGAGGAACTCTGATGGGAGGGATTTGTGAGGTTTGTTCCCCAACAGTGGCGGAGCAAAGTTTTTTACTAAAGAAAAATATAAAGAGGTGAACACACAGAAGAACTAAAGGGATTCAACATCTTCTATATATACACAAAATAATATTGTCTTATAGATATAGTGTAATTTTTAGACGGACTGTACCCTGGCTCCGCCCTGTTGCCTAGCACAAACTATCAGATAGAAAACAAACTATGTTACTAGAGCTGATTATCTTTTCGATAAAGCTCAACAAAAGTTCGCTTAGTATCTCCTCTAGTAAGACTTAAATGTACCTGCTCCGGTTTTTTGTTTTATATGACTCAATATATATGGACTTGTGAAGAATATACATTCATCTGGAGATCTAGTTTCCGTTTCAATAGATTTTCAGGCGTAGTACTTTTCTATGTTGATAGATGTATGGCCAGGCATTTCAGCAATCTTGGCGAGTGAACACTTGTGTCTTTTGAACCTGGAAAAAAGCGATTAATCTCGATTGATAGACCTGCTACAGCCCCGAACCATAGCGTACTTAGCATTGGTGCCACAGAGAGATACGTCTTTAGATCTCGCATTGAAAAACCTCCTTCTCTTGTATTATTTGTTGGAATAGATAATATATATGATCAGATGCATATGTAGTTAAGGGCTTTTTAGAGTTGGAAATGAAATATACACTACAATAAAAATGACCATTAGCGGCATTTAATTCTTAATTGCCGCTAAATATGTATTTTTAGCGGCAATTGTCACTCTTTACATATGTCCCTAAAGCCTTTAGCGACATTGGTTCTAATGGCACTTAACTAATGCCGGTAAAGACGTTAGCACTCTTTATTAGTGGCAATATTTAATGCCGCTAAAAGTTGTTTTTGTTGTAGTGATACAATGTTTCGGGTTTTTCCTAACTCATTTGAAAATGTGCAGACTATATAACTTTGAACCATGAGAAGATGTTAGGAAACTTCTGCCGTGGTCTCGGATGGCCCCAAGACATTCCCGCCTTATCTCCAGACGATCTCATGGAAAAGTCATTTTTATCGTGCTCTTGATACTAGTACCGATTTTGCTCTTTGGCATTTACGTTCATTTCCATAAGATCTCTTATTTCTTCCGCCCACTTTGGGACAAACCTCCACCTCCATTCAAGCATTTGCCACATTATTATGCTGAAAATGTTTCTATGGATAATCTTTGTCGCCTACATGGATGGACTCTACGTCCTGAACCACGTCGTGTATTTGATGGAATCATATTCAGCAATGAGCTAGACTTGCTTGAAATTCGGTGGCGTGAGCTCTATCCCTATGTTACGAAATTTGTCATCTTGGAAGCCAACACAACTTTTACTGGACTTCCAAAGCCATTGTACTTTTCTAATAATCGAGAACGATTTGCATTTGCTGAGGATAAGATTGTACATGGTGTATTCCCTGGCCGGATTGCATCCCCTGCGTTACATGAAGATCCGTTTAAACTAGAAGGACAACAACGCATCGCAATGAACAAATTACTTCATGCTGCTGGTATCTTTGAAGATGACCTTCTCATTATGTCAGATACCGATGAAATCCCAAGCCACCACACTATTAAACTACTTCAGTGGTGTGACGGTATGCCTCCCGTGATGCATCTTGAACTTAGACATTACATGTACTCTTTCGAGTTCCCTGTGGACTATAGTAGCTGGCGTGCCAGTGTTCATATTTACAACAGGTGGACGAAATATAGACATTCCCGCCAATCAGATATTATACTTTCTGATGCAGGGTGGCATTGCAGCTTTTGCTTTCGGAATCTGCAAGATTTCGTAGTCAAGATGACTGGCTACAGTCATGCAGACAGAGTTCGACGTACAAACTTCCTAAAGTATTCTAGGATTCAGAAGCTCATATGTGAGGGAGATGATCTTTATGACATGTTACCTGAGGAGTATTCTTTTCATGAATTGATCAAGAAAATGGGATCAATACCTCGATCAGCATCCGCGGTTCATCTTCCAACACACGTCATTGAAAACGCAGGTAAGTTCCGATTCCTTCTCCCAGGAGGTTGTCAGCGATCACCACGATGATACTTACACGGTTACTTAGACCTTAGTGTTGTCTTTTCACTCAAGTTTGCAGATGTTTTAGCTGTCATATGTTGAGTTTTTTTCCCTTCTTTGTAATGAGAAAAATAGGTTTTTTTACCTTTTTGCCTATACATGTGATACACATTTTACATCAAAATGCTTGTCAAATGAAAAGCATTTTTAGTTTCTTGGATATATTGTTGTTATAGCGTTCCAATTTTATCGGATATCCGCAAAGGAGCTTAAACGATTTCTCTCTAATGTCTAGTGTAATTTCAGAAGTGCGGTCTGGAGCTAGAGATGGTGTGTATGTAGCCTTATCCCTATCTTATAAGGGTAAAGAGGCTATTTTTAATACAAGATCGGCTTAAGTAAGCATATCAAAAATCAAGCAAGTAAAGAAAATACAATACTAAAGAAGTCGGGCTGAAAAAATGAAGAAGAGAACGATATTAGCAACAACAAGTTATATGATCACTAAAGCAAATGAAACATGTAGTACTAAAATCGAAGAAAAAGATTGTAGAAGAGTAACAACAAGACTGATAAGGAAACTAGATAAGTCTTGACTACCTACTAAGCTTTTCTCCTAATCATCGATAAAATTGGAATCGATGGAGAGGAAAAAGACTAATAAAGCCATGTTTGGGGTTGGCTTAGTGGGGAATGTCATTTTTTAGGACAGTAAAGTATTTTTAAGGTGCATAATAGTGTGCATCTAAATCTTGAAAAGTTGTAGCAACAAATGGAGAAAAAAGAGAAAAGGTAAACTCAACAAATGACTTAAAAGAAGGAAAAGGGAAAAGAAGAATTCTATAGAAAGTGTTGGTAGGGTTTGACATAAAATTGGTGATTTTTTTAACATGTGTGGGACAAGTGGAAGTGGAAGGTAAGTTGTTTACGCTCTTTTTCGATATGTTTAAAATATCTCAGAAAAAGATATCTATATCCACGAATTTTGTTTCCATTATCGCAAAGGAATAATGGATTCAATAGCATTGCAAGCCTTATTTCGTAGTAAAATACTTCATCCACAACTTAAAAAAATTGATCAGTTAAACATTTTTCTCCGAAATTTTATGATTTATATATGGGGCACTTTATCTAAAGTTATATCCTCTTTCAACCAAAAAAAATGAGTATTTGATTTACTTGATTAGATTTAAAAAAAGAAATTAGCACTTTTAATTTCCTTTATATTATCCTCTCTATTCATGTTACCTAAAGGACACTCAAGTCAACCCTTGTACCAAGTGGCTGGAGTTCGTGTCCCCTTGGATATGGAATCGTGTTTGTTAGAATATGCTTTATCTTTTAATGTAAAACTTTCTGATACGAATTAAAATTTAATTGAATTTCATGTGTATCGAACACTGGACTGGAAATTCAAAAAGTCAACCTTCTTGATTAAGCAAATAATACAGTTAGTGGATTTTTTAATAGCCAATCACCAGTCACCACCAAGCACATCAATTTACTAAAATTTAGTGGGGAAGTGTCATTTCATCAAACAACACTTTAAATTTGTATGATTAAAATGAGACAAGTTACATATAATAGTACATAAGGTTGTTGAGGAACACTAACTTTTGTGCAAACTACCGTCAGGGTTGTGATGAAGTGATAAATATTTTTTAATTCTTATTCGGAGATTTTAGGTCTAAGTCTCCTTAGGTACGGATCGGAGTCGCCTTTGTTAGGAATCATTTTATCTCTAATATGAAACTTTTCGATATATATTTAAATTTAATCGGACTTTAATGTAGGTACCATACGCCGGATGAAAAAAATATATATTTGCTACCTATTTTACTAATATAGTGTTACATTAAGCGGCCACTAAGAGAGCTAGAAATATAGATACGAGTCCACCGAGTCCACCTACCTGAACTTAACAATGTTTATTTAGACAATGTATTTGTATAAAGAAGTTTATAACATTAAATTTAAAATCTAGTTATTAACACACGTAAGTTGTTGTTATAAAATTAAGAATTCATACGTTATAAGATTAAAACTTTATCTTCGCCTCTACAACTCACCCCAAAAGACAAAAGATTGAAAAGGAAAAGACTAATGGAAAATAATTAACAATTGCTCTTGATAACTTCCAATTAAAGAAAGCATAATTCTTGATGTACAAGAAGGTTTTGATGTCACATATTAAAATCATGTATTCGTATTAAGAAATCTATTGAATATATAAAAATAATTAAATTAAGAATTTAATAACTAATATGTGATATTAATATTTCAAAATTTAGTATGTATAAACTATAAAGTTCAAATCTTAGCTAATCCACGTGATGAAATAAAATTATCTTTATTTAAATTTACGTAGCCTTTTTAAAAATATCGAAATGCTTAAAAGTTAGTAAACTTGTAGCAGTAATAGTTTTTTTTCTTCAAAAAATGAATAAAAATTTAAACTCATACTAGTAGCAATAATCAAATATTCAAACATTTGAATTTTTCAAAATCAATTCTCAGAAAAGGAAGCAAAAGAATTTTCACCTTAGCTTCTGAATGAATGGTGTAGGGAAGGCCACAAACACAAGTACTTTCATGAAAGTTTGGAATATATATTTATCTCGCGAATTTATTTTACTTGGTCTTTATATCAAAATAAATATTTTATTTTACTTATTTATTTAACAAATTAACATAGTTATATTATTTGTGACCAGTTTAACAGTGTCAATCAAGATGGGAGGGAAGCTTTCTAATGCATGTTCAGTCGTACTGGCATAGCCTCATTGATTTATTTTCGATCCGAGCATCAAGCGCAAAATTTGTCTTTGTATCTTAAATACTTGTGAGTCTACTTGGATAGAGTGTACCTAAAACAAATTAACCTAATTTTGAGTCCATATATTCCAAAATACATGTAACTGGACGTATGAAAGTCTGGTAAAATTCATAATATTACAACATATCTTGTATTTACGTACTTAGATTATATATATACTAATGATATTATTGTAAGCTACCAATAAATAAAAAACTTTTGGCCCATGAGCCGACGCCTGCCGGACCACAATCAAGCCTTACACTATGTTTGGATCATTGTTTTCCATTGTATTGTATTGTATCGTTATTATAACTATAATGTTTGTTTTGATTGTTATTTAAAATATATTATACTGTATTTTTAAATTTCGTTGTTACGTAACAATGAAAACCCCTATTTTATGGAACAACCAATTTGGTGTCTGTTACTTAATTTTTTTTTCAATTATATCTTTACACAATGTTTCAAAATACTATTTTACCTTAATTATTTAAATCTAGTCAAACCTTCTAAACTATAATAATTAAGGATATTTTAGTAAATTTATAAATTACAATACAGTACGATACAATCAAACTAAACAACTAAAATGTTATTAAACAACAACAAACAATATTGTTTAGCCAAACATTGTATCTACCATACAATACAGTACAATATAATACAATACATTATGAAACAATGGTAACAATGATCCAAACAAAGTGTTAAGGACTAAGAACTTATATGAGCCGGACTTATAAGCCTAAGTTTTAAATAAGCTTAAAAAATCATATCTCAATCCTATCTAATAACGAGTTGTGTTGGATCGATCCCATGACCTAAGCTCATTTTAACGATTCTACATATGAGATCTTAAAAAGCATGAAATATATGAATTTTATTTTCATCTTGTGAACATAGAAATGTTCAAATAAATTCACGATTTAGAAAAAGCTAAATGATACTTTTGTAGAAGAAAATTTAATTATTGATTTGCATAACAATTATTCGATTAGTAGCTTTTTTTTATATGGGGCCAAAAACTAGGATATATAAGAGAAAATAAATAATTAAAGAAGAGTTTACATTTTTAGTGGCTCAAATTTCATGTTGAATAAAATGTTGACACCTTTTCAAATTAACCTATTTTAAGAAATTTATTATAATGCCTATATAATCAATAATTCTTTGGGGGACCAAGATAAACATTAAATTTCTAGTTTGTGATCTGTCAATTCATAAATAATTTATGAATTTCACACGCTATAAATAATTTGATTTTTTTAAAAAAAAAATCATCATTTAAATTTCGAACATTATAAAAAAAAAATTATATGAAAACTAGATTTACGGCAGTAAAGCATTTAAATACCTTGATTCGTTTTCGATTTAATATGGAAAAAATTATAAAATATTAAATTATACAATATATATCACAAAGAAAATAATTATAGTTAAAAATAAAATGATAAAAACGAATAAATAAATTTTTCGATTAAAACGCAAATATCTCGCTCTTTTTAAGAAATTTTAACCCACTACCACATCATCTATACTGATTTAACAGTAATACTCTTGACTTGTTTCTTTAAAATATAATAGCACAACAATATCATCGAACTCAAACAACTCCAAGTTTAATTATCTTTTTGCATTTCCACCATGAATTGAAGTTGTACACATGAATTATTTTTCTTGGCAGTGTTCATAGGAAACTTCATGATAGCATAATATAATTATTATAAGAGAGTTTACTTATTTACAACTCTAATTACGAAATAACATTTGTTTTATTTTATTTTATTTTTAATTAAAAATTTTAGAATGAAAAATATCTCGTTAAGAGTTTTGTCTTTAAAAATGAGTTTTGCAATGTTTGATTCGAACTTAATCAAATTTTATTGCTGATATTAAATAAAGAAACCTATTAAGAACAAGAGAAAAGGCATAAAGTCACCCCTAAAGTTGTCCCGTATTTGCACAAAGACTTAACTTTGGAAGTGTCCTATCACACCATGAAACTATTTAATATCTTTGTAAATGGGCCATTTTGACCCATTTTCTAGTCTGGATTGTTATCACGCAAATGGGGCGCGTGACCCAATCTTTTCACTGCCATGACCAACTATAAAGTGCCATGTGTCATTATATTTTTTTAATATTAATTATTTAATTAATTTACATCATCTTCCCCATTATCTACTTCACGCAAATTCAAAAATCCAATTACCTTTTCTTCATCTTTTTCAACTTAGAAGATCAATTTACTTCATCCATTTTTATCACTTTTTTTTTCTTGTCTCTTGCTTTTCTTTGTTTCTTTTTCTTCTTTTATCTTTTTTTTTAAGAAAAAAGAAGTCCATTGATTAGAGAATACTATGAAACTCCATCTTTTTTTTGGTCTCATACCTTGCTTTAGTAACTTGAGAGTTGAATTGATTTTATTTAGTGATGTTTTGATGGTGAAATAGTGTTGTAACATAAAAGCATCATGGAGACTACATCGAAGGAACTACATTGAAGGTTACTATGACTGCTACTTTTGGAGGATTTACAACAAAGAACAATGGATTTGAGTTTGAAGATTTAAGAAGAAACAGGGAAAAAATGTAAATAAAGTTAATAAAAATAAAAATAATAAAATAAAAATGAAAATGAAACTAAAAATTAAAAATTTAAAGAACTTAATACGTGTCAAACAGCTATTGGTGCGTGATTGCACCTCTTTTCTTGCAATTGGGTTGGGTAAAAAATGGGATATTTATAACACTCTTAAATTGTTCAGTGGGGCAATAGGACACTCACCAAGTTAAGGTGTCTTTTTGAAAATTCGAGACAATTTCAGTGGTAACTTTATGTCTTTTCTCTAAGAACAATTGTATTCTGTTTGGCCATGTGATAAGACATCATGATATGGAATCATAATATGATATTATGATATAGAATCATGAGATGAAATTGATATATTGTTTGGACATGCGATATGAAATTTTTGTGTTGTATATTTTCTTATAAACATAAAAATTCCATAATTATAAAACTATTAAAATAACTCCAATTATTTATTTAATTATATCAAATAAATAAAAATCTATAAAATTGCATGATAAATTATTATAAAATATAACTTATAAATAAAAAGTTAAAAAAGTAAATAGTACTTGACTTATCTTTAAACCTTTTTGGCATAAAAGTGCTTTAAAACACTTTATAACTTTTCCAACACTTCAAAAATATAAAAGTTTTAAAAGTCCAAAACATCTAAAATAAGTTAATTCAAATGAACACTAAATAAATAGTAGCTTTTCGATCTCACAGTATCTAGGGTAATTTTTTTAACTTATTTCTTATTTTAAAAATTATAAAATTAATTAATTTTTTGATTTATTATTTATTAAATAAAGAAAAAACATAAATAAAAATAAAATAACATATATATATATATATATATATAAAGGCCTACAAATTACACATACTTCTTCCGTTCAACATTAGTACTCTCTCTGTCCCTATTTACTTGTCTATATTTCCTCTATTAATTATCTCTATTTATTTATCTATTTTATAAATCAATAATAAATAATTATTGTTAAACAAAAAAATGACATTATAAAAAAAATAAACATATAATTTGAGACTAAAAGTAAATTAGACCAGAAAAGAATGCAAAAATTGACATTAAATTGAGTTGGAATTACTATGTAGACAGCCCCATTCGACCAACCAACTGAATCAGACAACAAAATTATAAAATAACTCAAATAAAGACCATTATTATTCCTCTTTCCTTTCGAGAATAATAAATTTTGCACACTTTTTTAATATTATTTGTTATCCAACAACAACCAATCGATCAAATTAGAGACGGAGTCAAAAATTTTAATAATAAGATTTAGAATCTGTAGAAATATATAGTCGAAGGGAGTTTAACATCTAATATATATACTTATAAACCATATATAAATAATATAATTTTTCGACGAATGGAATTCATAGGTAACTCCGCCCCTGGATCAAACAACTTCAATCTAATACAATTTTATCTACTCAGATTCAATCAACCTCGATAAAATTTATCGAGATAATAGAGGTTTTGATCCATCATAAAATTGTGATATGTTTCAATTTTTTGGTCCTTATAATATATAATTTCGGTACATATTTAAATTTTTGGACCAAATACGACTTTGAGTATACATAGGCACAAATATAGTGTACCGTTAGTTCATTAAGAGTGTTTTTTAGTGATTATTAAGGTATGACTATATTTAATTAAAACCTTATTTTGAAATATGTCCATTAACACCATTTCTCTCTTGTAATATCTCGCAAATCATAAGTCATGTTACGAATTATTTATTATATGCTTATAAATTCGAATTGAGGGATATCTAATTGTGTATAGGTTTTAAAGTCAATTCATTAATATGGGAAGAATTTCAGTTGAAGAATAATTAAGGTAAGAAAAATACTCACTTACAAAGTTGAGTTAAAAACTTTTTTATCGATTAAATTTTGATATATGTCAACTTTAAACAATTATATCGCCTAAAATATGAAATATAGGAAAACAATCATGAGTTTTTACAATCATTTTCTAATTCAAGGTTTGTATAAATATTTTGGTATGATTCTGACATATTTCAATTTATTTTAATAAAAGTTGACATGTTATATGATCCTAGAATTAATTAAATTTAGCATGACTGGTTCCATATACATTTCAGAACTTCGTAAAAAAAATAATTTGAACTAGTATCATGGTTTATTTTCAGACATCAATTTATATAATATGAAAAAATAGTAATAAAATTTTGGGAGGATTATTTGGTATCGAATTCATATGAATTTTATATAAAATTATGTTGCCATCATAGATAAGTATAATATATTAGAAAAATATTTAAGATTTATTAGCAATGTCACTTCTTTTTATTTGATTATTTTAATATATTTATAATACAATTTTAATACATATTATAAGAAACAATTTATTATTCACATATAATACAATTTTTATTAATAGATAATACATTTATCACACATTTTATATTTATAATACAATGTGTCAAATTTTTTTTACCAAACAAGTATGATATACTTTGAAAAAACAATTACTCCCTCCGTTTAATTTCCTTTTTAGTTTATTTTAAAAAAATGACCTCTTTCTTTTTTGGTAACATTTTAATTTTAATTTTCCACGTGAGGCCACAAAATCAAAGGGCAATTTCGTATATTTAACCTAACTTTAATTTAGGATCACAAGATACAAAAGTTTTTTTTATAGTCTTAAACTCCGTGTCAAGTCAAACCAGGTCATTCTTTATGAAACGGAGGGAGTATAACAAATATATATATGCATGCATAATTCACTTTTAATATATATTACAAATTTAACATAGTATTAAATTTAACATAGTATTATTATAATTGCTATAAATGATAATAAATAAAAAAATATTATTAAAATCAATAATTATTTATTAAAATTATTTATCCAAATATTTTTTTCATTTGGACAACATAAGCTTATATTCCGACTAACTCTTTTTTTTTTTCCAATCAATAGATACTTAGTATTCAGATATTAATTGTCAAGTTTTTCATGATTTTTTCAGTTATTTCATTTTAATATACATCAAGTACTTTACCCAATTAGTCATGTTTCAACTTCCACTTGCTTTATATTGAATATTCAACATATTCATTAATAGCATGTCAACACCGAAATTCGCTTGGGATCACTTGTAATTCTGAATATCGATCTCACCTATGGTGCATATTTTGGATTGTTACATCTCTATTGAAGAATGTTCATTTTTCGTTATGCGTCTTTTTAACATATGTTTTATTATGAGGTTGAATAGAGCTTTATATGTGTGCGCAGACAAGCTTGTCTTATTTTGATTTTGATTTTACGATTAAAATAATGATCTTTAACATGTTTTTTGAAATATGAACATGGTTTCTAAATTATAATTATGATTTAAAATATCTCTATCAACAAGATGATGACTTTGAACGATTTTCAAATACAGAAAATATACTACAATCACAAAATAAATAGAAATATTAACTTTATTCATCACGATTGTGGTACAGATATGTTTATCCAATTCCTTTCTCTTAAGATTTATATGATTCGAGGATCGTTAGTGATATATTTCTCGAACTAGGAAAATATGTACCTTGTCATATTTGGTTGTCAAGAAGAGTTTGATCATATTTTGATCTCTTTATGAAAAAATCATGAATGCATGGAATTTTTTTAGATGTCTCTTCAAGAGAATATAATAACGTTTACATAAACATGAATTATGATTTAAAATAAAATAGTATATAAGAATTATAATTTAAATTGAATTCATCTCGTAAAGTCTCACAAATTTTTAATATTTACTTGTCATTAGGGCCTTTTATTGACAAGACATTATTTTAACGTACATGTTGACATTATTCCATTGTGGACCCATTGAACTTAGATTTAATAGCGAAAATCATAATCATCGATCGAAATATAGCACAAAAATTTGACTCAACTAATTTCTTTAAGTAGTTCTCAAGATGTGACTTTACTTTGATTTTTTTTTTCATAGAAGTTTTTATAGATATATGTTGAACGGTAAATTTTTTTGTGAAAGTCATTTTTTGACTTATTAAACAATTTAATACTTATTAAATATGGGAGTATATAAGAATAATATTAATATTCAAATCTACGAAAAAATTGCTACTTCGATGAAATTTCACTTTGGAAATATTGTACTCACATATGATATTTTCAATCAATTTAATTAAAATATTATATGTATCATTATATACACAATTATCACTAAATTTAATTAATTAATAGATATAATTCTAGCCTCAAATTTTAACGTAAAAATTATAATAATTTAATGTAATATGAGTGCACAGACTTTTTACAAGATCCTGGACAGATATACTAAAAATAAATTTCACCTAATGCGTAAGTGATTAATATTCCTATGTTTTTTTTTAAAAAAAAACAAAACAAAAAATAATAATTAATATTCCTATTTCTGGTACTTTTGCTTAAATGTTTTTTTTTTCCTTTTACAAATCCAAATAGGAAAAAAATTAAACTACGGGAAATGCTAAAGCAAAAAAGTAATAATATTATTTATTATTATAAGAGTTTGAGATAGTATTTTTTTTCCTGTTTTATTTTAATAGAAATTATTTTGTATCTTAAAACATGAATAAGGACACAATAGTTGAACTCACTCCTATTTTGTTCATTTCTAATTATTTAACGTTTTGTCTTTTTATCCCCTTTTAAAAAATAGAAAAATAAATAAATTTTATTTTAAATATTTAAAATAATAATTAATTCGAAAAAGGAATTGAATTGTTAACTAATCTCCTCCTAGATTTTTATAATTAATTTGAGATAATTATTTCTTTTAAATTTATAACACATAAATTAATATATAAATAAAATAAATTAAAAAAATTGTGTAATAAAAACGATAAATAATTTGAGACGGTCAAAATATTGAAACGTAAGCTTATCTATCTCATCCTAGATTCTTCTTTCTAGGGAATATCGAACTGTTATTACTTTTTATATATATA
>NC_028643.1:3017780-3034577 GCF_001406875.1 Solanum pennellii
TGTTATTACTTTTTATATATATATATATATATATATATATATATATATATATATATATTAAAAAATTATATAAATCTTTAAATATTAAATTTAAATAGATTTGATATTGTCATCTTTTATCAAGTCTTAGGTGTATCATATATGCCATTAAATTATATTTTCCTAAAAAATAAAAGAATTTGCTTCTTGTTTATCCGTGCATTAAATGTTCAAATTTCAAAACGCACATATAATAAATTCATTTGTTATAGGAAAAAAATATAGAGTAATAAATAAAAAAGGAAATAATATTTTTGTTCAGTCAAAAAAAATATAAAAGCAAAATTGGTTACAAGTTTTTAATAATAATAATAATAATAATAATTATGACGTCCCTATTTATAACAGTCAATGATTGTGCATTATGTCAAATAACAATAAATTTTGTTATCACTTTTTTCTCAATGGGGTTAGCAAAATTTAATGCTATTTTAGCCATGTGAAATCGAGGGATAAATATTTTTCTATTTTTAATAATGTAAAAATTTATTTAATAAAAAATACTTCCTTAAGTAAATTAGATTTTAGGCATAGGTTTTAATTTAATAAAATTTCAAAACAGATACCACATCAATTTAATAAAAAATTAAAATCTCAACTTTTTTATAACACAATATTCAAATTTAATTCAGTCAAATAAAATTCTTAGCATCTAAACAAATCAGAAAAAACAAAAAATGTGCCAGAAAAAAAAAACTCAAAATAATTATTCTTTTTAAAAATTTGGACTGATTAAACCACTAACTTCTTTGACCTTCCAGCTAAATTAAGAAATTCACTAATTTCTGAAAATTAAAAAAAAAAAACTAACTTTTGACTTATTATAATTCCTTTTTTCAGATTAACATAATATCATTAAATTTTATAGAATGAAATTTGATTTAAGAATGCATAAAGTACAAATTCGGCAAAAAATAATTAAATAACTTCATGTGAATTATTTTAAACCAAAGAAAATATTTTCTATACTTGGAAAGAATTTAATACTAGTAATTTCCAATTAGTTCCCATAATATTTTTTTCTACCAAATAAGGAAAAAAAAATGTCAATTCTCATTTTTGGTCAATCAATAAATATTTTTCGTTCTTATATCCTTCTTCTACCAAACATAAATAATTAGTTACTACTCCTAATATATAGTTTGACTCAGCACAAATTTTTTATTTATTCAAAAATTCAATTTTTTCCCTTAAATTCATAACTTAAATAGTCAAATTAAAAAAATGGTATTAAACATTGCCGTTTACTTTTATTTGTCATATTACACTTTTCAAAAGTTAATTTAACTAATTTATAAAATTAAATTAGATTATATAATTCGATATTTTAAACAAAAAAATTAGATATTCTAAAACTATATAAAAAGTACTATAAATTATAATTTTTTGCATATCAATATGATGAAAAAAATATTAGTCAAAATTCTTATAGTTTGACTCAAAAAATAGAAACCACGACAAATAATAGTGGACGAAGGGAGTACTTCATTTGTTCCTATTTAGTTTTGATATTCATTTTTCGAGAGTCAGTATAACTGGTTATTTTATGTATTCATATATTATTAATATATTCACAGTCAACTAACAAAAAATACAATGAAAAATTACTGTAAAACTAAAAAAAAACTATGATAATTATAAAAAAATTTAAAAAAATAACTTAAAAAGGAAAGTAAGATAATTAAATTTAAACGAAATCGTAAAAAAAGGGGGTGCGAGTCCTTAAAAGCTATAATGAGGCCGACAGCACTGAATAATTACTCTCATAGAAATTCCCGCATTTTCTGCCGAATAAATAAAATAATTAAATAAAAAAAAATCTTCCTTTTTTAAGAGACGTATTAAACAAGTCTATAAGTAAATTCACTTATCCTTAAATTTCTGATAAGCAGAGTTACTTATCAGTGATAAGTACTACAACTTATCACTTTTATTTCATAAATTTTTCAACCCTCTTATCACTCTCTTCCTTCTCCTATTTATATGTCTCTTCCCCACCTAGCCCTACTCACACATGGTCTTTTTCTCTTTCTCTCTCTTCCATAAAACAAAATTCTACCTTTTTTTTGTTTCTCTCTCTAGTTTCTCTCTCATATATATATATATATATAGACAAAAAACCTTGGATCTATTTTTTTTTTTTTTGGTTTAGTCTCTCACTCATTGATTCAAGGTATGTATGGTATTGTGTGTATGTGTGTGTTTTAGGGGGTTTCTGTATATATATATGTATGTACATGCACGTATATGTAGGTGGATGAGGTGTAATAGGTGTTAGGTGAGTTTAATTTGAGGAAAAATTGGGGGTTTTTTGGTTTTGTGTTTGATCTATGGAGTTTTTGTTTTGGGGGAATTGTAAGGAATTGGTTTAATTTTAATGGGTTGGAGTTGAATTTGGAGAATTTTTGATTTTTTTTTTTTGCAGGTGGGAGATGTCTTCGCTGAGTAGAGAGCTTGTGTTTTTGATACTACAGTTTCTGGATGAGGAGAAATTCAAAGATGCTGTTCACAAGTAGGGTTTTGTTTTTTGATTTTTTCCTCTTTTTTTTTTGTTGTGATTTTTGTAAATGTGGGAGATTGAAGAATTGTTTGAGTTTTTGGTTTGGGGATCTAAAGTGTTGTGAAATTTGTGGGTTGAGTGAGAAATTAGCTGAATTGATTGATTTGTTTTATTAATTGTGTATGTGAATGGTTTTTTTTTGTTTTTATATATACCATTTTCTTACTAAATTTAAATGGGAAGAAATTGTGATTTGTAATAATGGTTGTTGTGGTTTTGTTTGTTTGGTGGTATAATTTTTTTTATGTTTTTTTGTTTTTGGTGTGTTGAAGATTGGAGCAAGAGTCTGGGTTTTACTTTAACATGAGGCATTTTGATGAAATGGTGGGGAATGGAGAATGGGATGAAGTGGAAAAGTACTTATCTGGGTTCACTAAGGTTGATGATAATAGATACTCCATGAAAATTTTCTTCGAGATCCGAAAGCAAAAGTATCTTGAAGCTCTGGATAGGTGAGTCTGATTTTTAGTTTATTTTTCAATTTAGATGCTTGTTGTATGTTTCAATTATTTATAAAATGTCTGATAGTTTGTTTTTGTTGTTGTTTTTCTTCTAGGAATGACCGTCCTAAAGCTGTTGAGATCCTAGTGAAGGACTTGAAGGTGTTTTCGGCGTTTAATGAAGAGCTTTTCAAAGAAATAACACAACTTTTGACTCTTGACAACTTTAGGTAACGGAAGGACTTAACTCAGAGATTGCCATCTTAGCTCCCATATCTATTTTGTTGATCTTTTAGATGTGTTCTTTGTCAATTTTCAAATGGTTCTGAATTTGTCTGCAATGATTTTCAGGGATAACGAGCAATTATCTAAATATGGAGATACTAAGTCTGCTAGGGGTATAATGCTTCTGGAACTCAAGAAATTGATAGAAGCAAATCCCCTTTTTCGTGATAAGCTGACCTTTCCTTCCTTGAAGAATGCAAGACTGCGAACGTTAATCAACCAGAGGTTTATTTCTGGAGAGCATTAGACTTTTAAATACTAGCATTTCGGTTTTGGTTCTTGTTTTCATCTTCTTTTATTTATAGTGTAGTTGGCTTACACATAGGTGCCCAATATTCTTGCAGTTTGAACTGGCAGCATCAGCTTTGCAAGACCCCGAAGCCTAATCCTGACATAAAGACCTTATTTGTGGACCATTCTTGTGGTCCTTCACAGCCAAATGGTGCACGTGCTCCGTCTCCTGTAACCCATCCACTCATGGGAGCTGTTCCAAAGCCGGGGGTTTTTCAAGCTTTGGGTCCTCATGGTGTAACTGTAAGTAGAAAAGCAAACTTGCTAAATTTCATTTGTAAATCATGAATGATTAGAGATTGAAGTTTGTTCCTTTCAGTCTTTCCAGCAAGCACCTGCTCCTCTGCAAAACGCTCTTGCTGGGTGGATGACTAATCCTTCCCAAGTCTCTCATCCTTCTGCATCTGCTGGACCAATAGGTTTTACCACTCCAAATAATGCAGCAGGTATTGTACGTATAGCACCACCTCGAAATGATTCTATTGAGGTCCATCAATACTAGTGCGAGTACCCATTCATTGACAAATATAGTGGAGTGTATTTATACTGATTTCTCTCCTTCAATCCCTCTCCCCTGTTAAGAGTTGGCGAACCATAAACTGATACTTGTTCTATGTGCTAATTTTTAGCAGCAGCTATGCTAAAACGTCCGAGGACTCCTACAAATAACTCAGCAGTAGACTATCAAACAGCTGACTCGGAGCACATGTTAAAGAGATCAAGACCTTTTGGTGTATCAGATGAAGTATGTTACATTATCTTGAGTTGCTTACACATTAGTATGTATTTAACTGAGCTGTACGATAGAAACTGTTGCTTGCAAATCGGCTCATATTTTAGGAAGTTCTTTGATGCTTTCGTATTTTAAAGGGAAACAGTGAGTCTATTTTAATTGATTACAGGTAAATAATATGCCTATCAATATTTTGCCTGGTGGATACTCCGGACAAAGCCATGCGCAAAGTTCCTACTCATCAGATGATTTGCCCAAGGCTTTTGTCATGACTCTAAATCAGGGTTCAACAGTCAAGAGTATGGATTTCCATCCGGTGCAGCAGATTTTGCTTCTTGGTTAGTTTCCAATCAGTGAAATCGGTTTTCTTTAATTCATTTCCCTCATTTTGATTTTTATATCTACTTTTACGGTACACCAATTGTACATTTGTTTTGGGCTGCTACTGATGGTTCTTTATTTTCAGTTGGTACTGGCACAGGAGAGGTTATGCTTTGGGAATTGGGTTCTAGGGAGAGGATTGCTAACAGAAATTTCAAGATTTGGGATCTTTCACAATGTTCAGTGGCTCTACAGGTACGAGTGGAACTTGTTGATTGCATTCGCACTTGTTTATCATTTATGGTCATATGGATGGTTTATAAGTCTCGTAGTTACCGATTTATTATCTGAACAACAATCAGGCATCTATGGCAAGTGAGTACTCTGCAGCAGTTAACCGTGTAATGTGGAGTCCTGATGGTACTCTGTTTGGTAAGTCCTCTGAATGCTATTATGAATTTTAACTCCTGGAACCTTAAGTTTTCTGTGAATGATAAAGCTTGTTCAAGTAGTTCATACTACTGAAAGCTAATTTTTTTATGACTGAATTGCAGTAATCGGCCTTAACTCTCCTTTTGCTCTCTGTTGATTCTTTATTAGGTGTTGCATTCTCTAAGCACCTTGTGCATGTCTATTCATATCACGGTGGCGATGATCTTAGAAACCATCTTGAGGTAATGTGCCGTGTAATCCTTCCAGATATTTACCTCCTGCTTTCTTTTTCTAAATGAATATGGACTTTGACTGGGCCTTACGTGCAGATTGAGGCTCATTCAGGAAGTGTCAACGATCTTGCCTTTTCCTACCCTAACAAACAGATTTGTATTGTAACCTGTGGGGATGACAGGCTTATTAAGGTTTGATATGTTATGTACTTTGACTCAGATTGTTAGGGTCGGACTTCCTCCACCCTGTTCACTTTTTTCTGTTGACTGGTTATGAGCACTGTATTTGATAAAATATTTCTCGTTCACAGGTGTGGGATGCTGCGACAGGGGCTAAGCAATATACTTTTGAGGGCCATGAGGCACCAGTCTATTCAGTATGTCCACATCACAAAGAAAGTATTCAGGTTAGCCATGCTCCTCCTTTTGAATTATCAGGAAATTGATTATAACTTGTTAGATGATTTTTTCCCCACTTCGGAGCACTATTTCTTCCTTCATATATGAATTGAAGAAACAGTTTTCAGGTTTTGATATGCATTAGAGCATTAACCAGTAGAAATAAAAAATAATGTGGCAGTTCAGCATTTATGAATTCAAAATGCTTCTCTTTAGATGTGAAGATCTAATTTACTTGTCTTTAGTAATATTTTTTAATCTAACTTCTTGGGTCTTCTGCTCCTTTTTTTGTCTTCATCAGTTTATCTTCTCAACTGCAATTGATGGGAAAATAAAGGCGTGGTTATACGACAACATGGGTTCAAGAGTTGACTATGATGCACCAGGTCATTCATCAACCACAATGGCCTATAGTGCCGATGGAACAAGGTTTGCATAATGACTTCCATAACTGTGCATGATCCGATTTTATTACTTTCCCTTGGCTAAAGTTTGTGGTATATCATGAAATATTGGCTTGCAGGTTATTTTCATGTGGGACTAACAAAGAAGGAGAGTCATATCTTGTTGAATGGAATGAAAGTGAAGGAGCTGTAAAGCGTACATTTAGTGGTCTGGGGAAGCGAGCAGGTGGGATAGTGCAATTTGACACTACTAAAAACAGATTTTTGGCAGCTGGTGATGAATTCGTGATCAAATTTTGGGAAATGGACAGTGTTAACTTACTGACAACTACTGACGCTGACGGTGGCTTACCGGTAAATGCCAGTCGACCAATTCTTTAACAACCCACTTATGTCTTTTTTACTCACACATTTTACCAAATTCCCAGGCTTCTCCTTGCCTCCGATTTAACAAGGAAGGAATGTTGTTGGCTGTTTCAACGAGTGACAATGGGCTAAAAATCTTAGCAAATGCAGATGGTGTTAGGCTTTTAAGATCCATGGAAAATCGCCCATTTGATGCTTCTAGAGTATCTTCTGCTTCTGCAGTGAAGGTAGTTGGTTTGATGCATTTACTTTTCTTGTTCTTCAATGTTGAAAATATTATTGTCCAATATTAGGCTGTCGATAAAATGCTTTACATGTATGCAGCCATCCACGGTGGGAAGTTTTGGGCCACCTAGTACTTCTGTTGCCGCAAGCTTTGTAGATAGAGCAGTGCCAATGACATCCATGGTTGGTGACACTATTCTAATTAAATAGAGATTTTCTTAGTGCTGTTCATACTTATATGTTTTGGGACTTTTGACCATTTGCTGATCAGCCCCTTTATTTTAACTTCTTGGTAGAATGGTGAAAGTCGCAATTTAGGTGATGCAAGGCCAAGAGCTGCAGAAGAGCCTGTTGATAAATCTAAAATATGGAAACCGACTGAAATTAATGAACCATCACAGTGCAGATCCCTGAAGCTTCCTGACAGTGCAACAACACCGAGGGTATGAGTTATTGCTTAATTAAAACCATGACCAAAGTTTTTGCCTGTAAACAATTTCTTTTTGAGATGTGAGGTTGCATCATATGCTCGATCTGTAATGACCAATGTCATTTTCCATTTAAGCTGAAAAAAGTAGTCCTTTTTCTAATACTTTCCAGTTCCCTTTTTTGGTATTTCAGGTTACAAGGTTGATATATACAAATTCAGGATACGCTATATTGGCATTAGCTGCTAATGCTGTGCACAAACTTTGGAAATGGCCCAGAAATGACCGTCATCCGACAGGGAAGGTATTGGTTTTTATAACTTTAACTCTCTTTTGCATATATATATATATCATTTCAGCTCATTGTGCAATTCTCTAATAGGCTAATGCAAGTATTGTCCCACAACTGTGGCAACCTGCAAGTGGGACACTGATGACAAATGATACTAATGACACAAATCCTGAAGAGGTTGTTCCGTGTTTTGCACTCTCAAAGAATGACTCCTACGTCATGTCAGCTTCTGGAGGGAAAATATCATTGTTCAATATGATGACTTTTAAGGTAAGATGCTGCATCTTTTGATTCTGCTGTCCACAAGTCAACTTGCACTCTAGCTTTAGCCTAGCAGTTCAGCTAAGAAGCTATAAATCAGGAATTAGTTGCATGAAGTTATTTTTCTTTATTTTGCTTTCCACTAATCTCTATATGTTTTTGTTGCAAATGCAGACTATGACAACATTTATGCCCGCCCCACCCGCAGCAACCTTTTTGGCATTTCATCCTCAAGATAACAATGTTATTGCCATAGGAATGGATGACTCCTCCATCCAGATATATAATGTCCGAGTTGATGAGGTTGAGCTATTCAGACATTTATTTCATTTTGTGATTTTTGGAATATTACTAATTTATATTTAGTTTAAATTCATTGACATCAAGTATGATTACTTTGCGTAGGTAAAGACAAAGCTCAAAGGACATCAGAAAAGAATAACTGGGCTTGCCTTTTCGAATTCTCTCAACGTGCTTATATCTGCAGGAGCAGATTCTCAGGTAAATTTGATATGGATTTATTTGGTTATGAAAACCAATTTTAGATATTCTGCCCTAATCATTATGGGAAAATGAGTTTAGTGTGGAACTATTTGGGGGTTGATAGTTGAGTTTTGATCGAGAAGAAATTGGTTAATAGTTACCTAATTATTTATTTCATTTTATTTATGCAACACGCCTCCTCACGGTTTAAACCTCTTTTTGGACCAAGCATATGGAAGTGTTTTGTTGATGGGTGGCTGTAATATTAGAACCTAGAACCTCAGCATGCTCTAATACCATATGTGATTACCCTATATAAAAGCATAAACTGTTAGGGGAGACAATTTTATATATTTAAATTCTGTGCTTCAACAAAAGGAAGTGCTTGGTTTGGTAACCCAGCCTACTTCACCAGAATCATATTATAATTTTTTTACAAATCTTTTCCTTAGTAAGATTTGTGATGTTCTGTATGAGCAACGGTTGCATCATGAGGTATCCTGTTTCTACAGCTGTGTGTTTGGAGCAGTGATACTTGGGAGAAGCAAACAAGCAAATACTTGCAGATTCCTGCTGGGCGTGCGGCTGCACCTCAAGCAGATACTCGTGTACAATTTCACCAGGATCAGACACAATTGTTGGTAGTGCACGAAACACAGATAGCCATATTTGAAGCTCCTAAACTGGAGTGCCTCAAACAGGTACCGTATCCCTTCTCTAATCCTTTTCCAACCCCAAGTTTAAAATAAGGATACTTATTAGCTTGAGTTGCAGTGATTAGACTTCCATTACTTCAATATTCTTTACTGTGTGTTTCCATTATGTTATTCTGCCCAGTTTAAGTGTGACATTGGATATTTCCTCTTGAACAGTGGGTACCTAGAGAAGTAACTGGGCCAATTACACATGCAACGTATTCTTGTGATAGCCAGTCTATATTTGTTAGTTTTGAAGATGCAAGTGTAGGTGTTCTCAGTGCTTATACACTGCGTTGGAGATGTCGGATCAATCCTACTTCGTACCTTCCCGCTAATCCAAGGTGATTGAACACTGCTGCTTTTCTTTGTTTATTCCAGAAATTGTTTGGAAAAAAAAAACTCAAAAAATCTGGAATGCTTTAGCTGTATTTCTCATTTTATTTGGGTTGTTTTCGAAATTTGTTCTGCAGTGCAAGGGTGCATCCACTTGTTATCGCTGCACATCCATCTGACCCGAATCAGTTTGCATTGGGACTAAACGATGGTGCTGTAATTGTACTTGAGCCGCTTGAGGCTGAAGGTAAATGGGGAATGTTGCCCCCAGCTGATAATGGTAATGGGCCAAGCACTTCAGGTGCTGCAAATTCAGATCAACCTCAAAGGTAGTTACCTGATGCAGATGCTGGCAGTTTTCGTTGAAAAGACGAGTGTATGAGCTGCATCGTGTTGTTTTTCAACGTCCCTCCATTAAAATTATCTTGGAAGGGGAGAAGCTTCTAGATTAGCCAGTGTAGTTAATAGAAAGCTGAATTTAGATAATGTAGAGTTTGTTTAGTAGGGTTACATCAGTTCACCGATAATGTTCGTGGACATGTAAATGTAGTAGTAGAGGAAGGGTATCTTGGCATCAGTAATCTGGAAATCCTAATTATAGTTGGAGATATGAACAATTGCTCTTGTCAATGGTTTCTTTTAGCTTTACTAAAGAAGAATGATTTCCAAAGTGTTCCCTTCTTTTTTACTGAATATCCCAAAGTTTATTGAGGATGTGTTTTGATGAAACCTGTACCTTTGTATGTTACAGAAAGGAGAAACCACTTCTTAATTTATGTCTTTAGCTCTGTTTCAAAAGGCTCTTTGGGACTTGCCTTTGGGCGCGGTACTTGCAAAACGCGCTGAGACTCATGTGTGAGGCTTACGTCCTAAGTGTTTGATTGTGCGTTCTAAATACGTTCATCGCGTGTACGAACCTTGATTCATGTGTCAAATTTCCTAGTTAGCAATGCTGACTCTCAAATTCTTCAACAAATGAATAATGGAAGCTCAATTTCATCTGAAGATTGAGAGTAGCAACTCAAATATGAAAAAATGGTGTCCATATAATTGCATAATTACTTAGTAATTGAAAATAGTCTGAGGTTAAATATAATTTGAACATTTTTATGATAATACCTAGAAATTTATATCTTCATGTTTCAAAATTATCAGATTTTAGGAAGGTACTATGTGTAGTTTGATAATATCTTTTAAGTGATGACTTTTAACACTTCCAATATTTTTGTGTTATTGTGCTATTTTATTAAAAACATAAATTAAGAAATTAAAGATTCATAAACTCTATGTCTCAAGGCTTACGTTTCACCCACTACCAAGTAAAAAATGTACCCACCTATATTTGGAATTCCATGGTTGTTGGTAGAGAGAGTTGTATGGAGCCAAATGTGTGTTTAGGGGTGGAGCTAGGGTGAGCATTCATTCGAAACTTCTTTATCGTAAAATTACATTATACGTCAAACTTATTTTTTTAAAATGTATATAGTAAATATAACACCCTCAGCTTGTTCACACGTTAATTTCTTTATAATTTGAATCTCGCTAGTGAAAATCCTAACTCCACAATGCCTGTTCTTTTTAATTTATCATTACTATTATATATAAAATTATTGAATATTCCGAAACTACTTGACCGAGTCAACGAAGCTTTGCTTTTCTGGTGAAAACTGACAAGAAACTGTTGTTTAGATTGTATGAAATTTGTGAAGAAGAATAATTCATTTACAAAGTGCCAATACAGAATTAGACTCTTCCATGTACAATGCTCAAAACTTATTAGTAGTATATAATACAAGAGAAGAGGATGACTGATTCCTACTAGTTCTATTTCGTTTTCCACCCGCAGGATGATCAATAGTGTTTCCACTTATCCTTCTAGTAGAGGGTGACTCAAACCCTCAACCTACCGGAAGATGGTGGAGGTGCTCAAACACTTGAACGAGCCTCACTCTGTCAAAGTGCTACTAGTTCCGTCTTCGACCTAGCTTCCCTCGCCTTCGAGAATTGCTGGAAGATTGCTTGTTGGGTTCTACAGATAGTACAGTTCCTCCTTTCCCATCTGAAATACCCATGTTCGAAAGTTTCTTCTGGGCTTCAACATAAACTTTTAAGTCCCGTATCTACGAAAATCAAGAAGAAAACTCAGCTTTATTGAACGGGAAAGAGCAAAATTGGACAAGCCAAAAGGAATGCAATGGAAGTACCTGCTCCTTGAGGTCCAGTTTATTCTCGTCCTTCGACTTGAGTAATAACCTTTCCCTAAAGCACAGGTAAATGTATTTACAACTTAAGTCACATAGCTGTGTCTAGTTTAGTTAAACCACTACAAGTTTAGTGCATAATGACATGGAAGTGAAGAAAAAGACCGGTACAAATCAATTGAGCCGGACCTATTGGTATCACCAAAATCCAAATTGACTAGCATCAAAATAAATTAATGGAGAATGTAACAAAATGCATATATTTTGAGCTCCAGCAAGTCTTAGTGATGACTGTAAAACTTACATAAGCCAGATAAAATAAATGTACCTTTCTGCTGTTTCTCTATACTTTGTCTGCAAAAGCTCTTGGTTTTTCAAAAGCACTTGATTCCTCTAAAAACAAAAGGTAATTAATCAAAAAGTTATTTACATAAAAGTGGAAATAAGGTGCGGAAAAGATCCAGGAAGTTTGTGCACGGAAACTTTTCTTGATCGGTCCCTACCTCTGCAATGGACTTCGTCTCCTCTGTATACATTTCTATCTTAGCCTGTAAGTCATTCAACTTTGAGAAAACTGCCTTCTCCACTGCTCTGGATATTGAGCTCTCTTTTCCACTCTTCGCCTCAGCTAATAGAGATTCATAATGCTGAGGAACACAAGTCAAAACTATTAATAAACTGAAAGGAACGTTTCACTCTTTTAACAAGCTTAAATTCTGGCTAAAATGCATGCATAGTGGAAACTGCTACCACACTTGCTGCCACAGAGAAATTAAGTAGAGGTTACAGCAGGCCAGGATATCACTTCTTCTGAGATGAAAAAAATGCAAGGGCTGAACAACAGAATGAAACGAGGTTTAAGTTTTGCTTACCTGTCTTTGAGTTTCCAGCTGACTAGCAAGAAGATTGTTGTACTCATCTACAATCTACATTTAGGTAAAACAATAACTTAATTGGCTTCAAGATATGACAGATGATAAAGAAAAATAAAACCCCTAAGGAGAGGACAGGAAATGGAGGGATTTCCAATTATGAACGATCCTAAAGAATGTCAAAAAGTCGTTGTGAAACAAGAATGTTATGAGAGAACAAAGAAAAAAATACCGAATCAACTTTGCTGCTGAAAAGGGCACCACTAAAACTTGAATCCTCATCATCGCCACAAGTAGTACATTCTCCCTCAGTTGCAGTACATCTGGAATTAACAGTAACCAACTTGCTATCACCTTTTGATTGATTCAATCGGTGGACATACTTGTCCCCTACATAATCCCAGATTTGTTGGGTTTCCAATTCAAGTGAATAGTGATGTGCTGCATCCATCCAGTGTTTAATTGCATGTTTTTTCTCATATCTATGATAAGAACAGGTCAAAGAAGGGCTGGTCAGAGATGTTTTAACACCATCAAGTCACAATAGCAACTTATTAAGTTAACTAATAGGATGGTTAAAGGGGGAAAATGTATTATGTACCTTCCACACCCTACAAAACCACAAATCAAACAAACACAAAGATTCTTCATTGTTCCACACTCTGAACAAGCAGGCTTCTCATCTTGCTGCTGACAAAGTCGACACACCTACAATAGACAGTAAAATATTGTCAGTGAACACATACAGAAACAACAAATTAGGCAAGAACGTTATTTGCAAATAAAAATGAAAAAAATAAATAAACAGATAAAAGTATAACCATAACAATATAACTCAAAGTGCACATAAGACAGTTTTAACATGAAAAAATCTCAAATTCACCCATAAGTACTCACTACTCACCTGAAGTGCGTGCATGAAACTTAGTAGTAGAAAATCTGATCTTATTTAGACCTCATATGCATGACTTTTTTCATAAATATTGACAAAGCACTTAATTTCATCAGTGTAAATGAGAGTAATGGGGAGAAATTAGACAAGCATACTAACTTGGCATGCCAAATAGGTCCACTTTGAGACACAAGAGCACTGAAAGGAATGGTCACAAAGTGTACTCTGTATTCCACTTGTATCTTGGTCCAATCTTTCTGAAATTCCCAACAGGAATTGTGTAAGTTTTCCATGTCAAAATGTAGAAAAAAAGACTGTTAAAATGTAGAAAATATTATGTGAAAATTATCCAACGTATAATTACAAAAACCATAAGTATTAATGCAGATGCTAGAATAGATGCATGGTCATACATGATATCAATAAATAAGAAATAACCACATTAACAAGTCAAATAGTGCATATAGAAGAGAAAAAGTAAGAGAGTCATTTGAGATACTTCTGTTATGTTCTACTCCAACATACACGTCCAAATGCACTAGTCTTCAAGTACGACATTGTGATGATTGAAGGTGTTAAACGGGGAAGAGATGGATCTAAAATAACCGGGCGAAGAGTTATCTCAAAATACCTAAAATTTATTGGATTCTATGCAGACTTAGTGATAAACAAACTGAATCAAGGTACCTGTTGTCTCCATAATAATACCAACTAGCTAGAATTAAAGTTGGTCATTGTTGACACATTTTACTTTTTTTTTTTGATGAAGTAATTAGTTCTATTGCAGGCATCAAGTAGATGCATAATAGTTACAAAAGCTTAGTAGCCACATTTTACTTTAGGTCTGGCATTCAACAACAGTCTCAAAAATTTGCTCAGAGATTGTACGAAATGAAGGATATGTATGATATGCACCCAAGGGTGTGGCCTAGTGGTCAATGAGGTGGGTGGAGTACCACGCGGTTCTCAGGTCACATTCCAGTGGAGACAAAAAACGCTAGATGTTCTCTGCACATTTGTCCGTGTTGATGGAAGATAGCAGGTACTCGTGGAATTAGTCAAGGCGCAAGATAACACAGTTGTTGAAGAAAAGGATATGTGTGACATTTACACTACATTTCTAGAGAATCCTTACTTTGTTCCAAGTATTAGGTCGTTAAATGAATCACGTCCAAACAAAGTAGAATGGATATTGAGGATTCATAAACCTGACCTCAACTACTTTGGTATTGAGATATAGTTGTTGTGCTTTAATGTTTTCAAATTTATACAGAAATTTAGGGAAGCCAAGTTACTCACCAAGACACACTGGACATGTTGGCAATTCAGTATAACCAACAGGAGGTGTACTTGTAATATATGCCGACTCTTCGTACGCCACTGATTGAATAAAGTATATATGGCAAACCTCAACCTACAAAGTTGCACACCCTATTCAGAATGAGTCTAATAAAATCCAAAAAAACGCATTCATAGCCAAAAAGATAAAAGCAATAATGAACTCTAATATTATTGGTAAAAACTAATACTAGTAATGATAGTGATCATAATAACAGCAGCAGCAGCAGTTAGATACCTCGGTAGGCTTAAACCTTTTGCCATTGAAGCTACAGTAAAACCCATCAGCAGCCAACTGATTAACAATATTGATCAACACACTGTAACTATGTTCTATTCCATCATTCCTGAAACATTCAGTATTAAAATTCAACATAAACAAATTTACAAACAATTTCAAGCCAGAAAATGTAGAGTCCCTCTGAAAGACTCTCACTCAACCATATATATAACCTTTAAAAACCACAGATATGGATCTGAAGCCAATAATTTCAACAACATATCCACTATAGTCCTACAACAGAAGTACAGGAAACAACATATAGTAACAGAAACCGAAGGACAAGAAACTACAGTAGCTATGCTATAACTACCGGTATGGACGGATAACAAGATAATATACTCCTACCTACTGACCTTCTATCCTAATCCGTATCCTCCACAACAAAAAGTCAACATTTTCAACATGTAGCATAAATTTATGCATAGAAATTCACTAAAATTACATCAGATAGTAGATATGAACACATAACTACAAAACTACAACAGAATTCTAAACATAAAGTACAATTCCAGGATCCAGCTGTGTTTCAAACTTACTTAAGGAACATAACATGTGTGAAATCGGCAAGATGAGTTCCACAGAAGAGAAGGAAATCATCAGGTGAGAGGTAATTCGGAGCAGCGACAATGAAGACGGTGGTGGTGCGGGAAATAGGGTTGGAAATAGTGGTGGAAGTGGAAGAGGGAAGGTGGCGGAAGAGATGAGCGATTCCTCTAAGTTCCGATAGATGTAAGCTCCCGCTGCTGCTGCTAAGGTCACTGTTAGGGCTTGGGCCGTGTACGGCGGAGGAAGTGGTGGCGATGGTGGTCGGAATTGGTTGTGGAGAGTCGACGGTGTGGATTTGGAGGGTAAACATGGCGTTCTTTGGTAAGCTGTTTAAATTGGGAATTATATTCCTTAAATACTCTTCCATTCTCATTTACAAAATAAAAAAAATAATAAAAAATATATAATTTTTTTTGTAAAATTGTTATTTTTTTAAAAAAAAATTACATATAAACTAAAAAGAATTATTTGTGATTTGCAAAATCAATTTTCTGCACTTCTTCTTTACTTATATTATAGTAATATAAATAGATATTAACGATTTCAACTTGATAATTATTTCGAATAACAGTTTAAAACTCAACAAATTTCCTTCTAATCTACTATTCTACGACAATTTATGAAGTAATAGTTAATGTTGTTTATTTTGGTAGTAATAAGATCAAATTTTTCAAATTATATCAATATATATTTTTAATAATTAAAAAAGAGAAATGTGTTTTTCTCTTATTATTTATATCTATTTATATATAAACTAGTACTATTTAGAAGATATGTATTTTATTATTTTTTTGGGAATCAAACTGATAGATAATATTTTATTATTATTATTTTAGAGTAAGAATGTGAAATTCAATTTCAAAATAATGAAATGAGATTAAAGCAATCAAACTCAAATTAACAATATTATATATAAATAAAACTAAAATAAGAGAGACAAGATATGGAAATTTCTTTTTTCTCTTTTAAGTATCCTATCATTTTTTATTTATAGAGTGTGGTTATAAAAGATTACTTTAAACACGATATTAATTATTAAGATTATGGAGAAAGTTATAAATTAATCAACATGTTCTATTTGTGGAGAGATACAAGTAACAAAAATATTGTATTTGCTTAATCCTTAAGGCAAAGCAAGAGAGAAGGCAATTTTAATACTTTAACACACATAAAATACCACTATAAAAAGAAGTTAAATAAATATTGCAATAGATTTTATAACAAAGTTTGTTAAAGGACTTTTCATTAAAATTCGAACGGAATGAATAATTACAATTTAGAATGAGATATCCCTTTGTTTGTGTAATTTACAATTTTTAATATAATGATTAATTATTCCACCATCTAAATACATGTATATTATGTTAAATTTATGTTATTACTTTCATATCTAACAATAATATAATTGAGTTTGGAGACACCCCACCCCCACCCCCACCCCC
>NC_028643.1:3035008-3060293 GCF_001406875.1 Solanum pennellii
TTTTAGTTACATGTTTGACAAAATTGTCAATTAATATGAAAACTAAAAAAAGTGCAATCTCAAGGGAAAATAATATTTTTGGTATGATACACTTGTGTATATAACACTTCCTTCTCTCTTAAGGAAAAATATATTTTATCAAAGTGTATCTTACTTGATAAGATATGATATACTTGTGAGTTGTGTATAACACTTCCCTTATCTCTTAAGAAAAATACTTTTTTTTTTGGGTATTTTTCGTTACAGAAATTTAAGTGATTATAAGTATATTTAAAATAAAAAAATAAATTATTTATCTATAAAATAAAAAAGTATAACATAAATAAGAAGAAGTTGTTCGAACAATCACCAAAGAACAAAAAGGTGAAAAATGATAGAAAGGGGTAAAAAAATAAAGAATTATAATATATATTTTTGGATTTGGGATTAACAAAAATGATATATCACATAAATTGTGATTAAAGGGAAACTTATTTGTAATTGCACTAAATATTCTTATTAGTCGCCATAATATTCCATTACAAACAATAACAAATTGATGAAACAAACACTAAATACAATAATTTTTAGGAAAAAATTTCCATTAAGGTTTATTATTATATTCTTGTTTTTTCCCTCATTCCAAGTTAAGGAAAACACAATAAAAAGAAAAGAAACAATAACAATTTTTTTTCCCCATGAAAGTAACAATAAGATTTTAATACAAAGTTGAATATTCAAAATAGGAATAACAACATTTGAAACCTCACATTTTGACTAATAACACTAGCTTATTAATTATAATTCTGCATTTTATAGTATATTTAGGGAATGTTTGGTTTTGGGATTAAGAAAATCATATTATTCTCCGTGTCATATTCTCTCTGTTCCTTTTTAGTTTTCAAGATTATTAAGAATAATTGACCAAAATATTTGTTATTTTAGAAAATTCAAATAGTATTAATAAGTTTTTTCCTACTTCACCTCTAATACTAATTGTTTTTTGAAAACAAATAATATTAATAGAGTACTTATATATTTATTGAAGAGGTAAGTATAAATAATTTTTTCTTAAAAAATATCTATTAACTTTATAAGGAGGGTATACATAACTAGAAAAAATCTTTTTGGCCAGAAAGAGATTTTTTCTATGCAATTTTATTTTTTAAATTTTTACCCTTTTATTTTTAATATCTTTTACTAAAAAATCGAAAAAAGATAGATTTACTTAAAATAAAAAAGATATTATAATTTTTAAAAAAATTTGGCCATATTCTGACCAAATTTTTTGATCATTTAGCACTTCTCCAATAACTAAATGAAGCGAATTAAGTATAATACCTTTATAGATCGTTTAAGTATTAAAGTTGTAATTTTTTGATGAAAAATGTTCACTGATTACTTCCGAACTATTGTAATTTATCATTATATAGAAGTAGAATTTTTGAAAAAAATGTTTAATTGATTACCTTTTGCCAATTATGATTTTATATTGTAGGTATATTATTAGTCTTTTAATTAAATTATTGTATAACTTTAATTGAATGATAGGGCCATAGAGGTGTGCAATTGGTTGGTTTGGTTTGATTTTATGTAGTATTAATTTGGTTTATAGATTTTTTATTTTTAAATATGGTGATTCAATAACAAATTAAAAATATATGTTTTATCAGTTTATCAGTTTTTAGTTGTTATTGATTCAGTTTTCGATTTATCCTATAAAAAAATTTCAATAAAATATTATACGACTGTACAATTCTCTTAATGTTTTGATATAATGAAACAAGAAAGATAATGAGAAATTGCATCAATAAAACAAAATATAGTACGAAGGCTATTAAATGTCACCGGCAAAACATAATATAATATTTCATATGTTAATCAAATTTCATACTTTTACAAACTTGCAAAAGCTACAAACATACAATTACACCAACAAGAATAAAACTAACACTAAAAATAAAAAAAGCTACGATTGCCAACCTAGTAAGAAGTTTGTAGAGTACTAATAATTTTGATAAGTTATAGCGTCTAGTAATATATTAGATTATTAATATATAATATTTTAGAAAGGGTAAAGTAGTAAATTATTATCGTTTTATTGGGTTATCGATTTATCCAATAAACCAATAATAAAAATCGATATCAAACTAATAACCCAATAATTTTTTTTATAAACCAACTAAAAACACAATAACCCAATAACATTTTTTCGAATTCAATTTATTGATCGATTCGATTTTTGCACACCCCTATTGATCACTTTTTTGCCAACTATAACTTCATCCTTAATTTAATATAAACACAATACATAAATATGTTTTTTTAATTTAAATTTAGTGTGTGCACAATCAAACACTTAAAATTCAGATAAACTTAAGCAAACAAATACTTTTACATGACAATACGAATTCTACATGATATCTTATATGGTATTATATCACAAATATCTACGTATTTAATTTTATACGACTATCAAATATAATATGTTGAGTAAGGCACCCAAAACATATATTTTGAAAAATTGTATTTAAATGAATGAATGAATATGTCAAAAACACCATGAGTTCTGACTGACTGTGTATATACACAAAAAGTCTCTCACTTTAGCCATTACTGTCTCTTCTCTTTCTCTCTACGCGTCTTCATTTTTTTTCTCTTCAATTCTCTTCTCTCTCAGTTCTATATTTATATATATATATACATCGATTTTGGTACAATTGATTTTCCGAAAAAAAAAAAAAAATCGCCGGCGGCAAACAATCGATCAGTTCCGATCAAAATTTGGGTGAAATTCTGAAAAGGGTATGAGTTTTTTGCCATTATCTATCAATTTTTAATGTGATTTCGTCTGGGTGTTCAGTAATTTTAGTTCTAACGATTGATGACGTTTTGTATTTGCTGATATCTACTGAAAGATTATTTGAAAGTTTCATCATTGCCGGCTTTGACTCGGATCTATTCATTTTTTTGTGATTAACTGAAGAAAGGGTTTTAGATTTTTTTTAAATTTTTGTTTGTTAAATGTAGTTACAATGTTTTTCATTTTTATGAGAGAATCGGGATACAGGGTATGTTGTTGTTGTTGTTGTTTTTCTTCAGGATATGTAGAATCAAACAATTTTTTCATACCTTCAAAATATTTTTAATTATAAGAGTTGCGATTTTGTAATACTTTTCGTATTCACAGATTAGATGATTGATAGAAGAAAAAAAAAGTAGAAGAATTTTAGAATGAGGCTTATAATTGTGTTAATAATATGTTCTCTTGTGCAACTTAAACTTTTAGATGAGATGGTCACGCTTCAACGAGATGCATTTTACTTTTTTTTTTTAAATTCTAGTTGTAACCAATTCTAGTTAGATTAAAGGATTCTTTTTTGTTGTTGTTTTTGTGAAAGGTGGTTAAAGGCACCAAGTTGTTGTTGGATTAGATAATTGTGGTGGCCATGAGTATTAGGAAGGCAATTGGTGCAGTGAAAGATCAAACTAGTATAAGCCTAGCTAAAGTGACCGGCAATGTTGCGCCGGACCTTGAAGTATTGGTGGTGAAAGCAACCACTCATGATAATGATCCAGCAGATGAGAAATATATTAGGGAGATTTTGCACTTGACCTCTAATTCTCGAGGGTATGTTAGTGCTTTTGTTTTTGCAGTGTCAAAGAGGTTAAGCAAAACCCATGATTGGGTTGTGGCGTTGAAGGCCTTAGTGCTTGTGCATAGGCTATTAACTGATGGAGACCCTGTACTTGGTCAAGAGATCATGTATGCAAGTCGGAGAGGGATGAGGGTTTTGAATATGTCTGGTTTTCGTGATGAAGCGCACTCTAATTCCTGGGATCATTCTGGATTCGTAAGGACTTATGCCATTTATTTAGATCAGAAGCTTGAATTTTCTACTTATGGTAGGAAGTTGAATGACGTTGATGGTTATGGTCAGTATCGGTCTGATGGAAATGGGATGGATAGGAGAAAGAGGTTCTCTAATGAGCCTGATGAGTCTGCTGGAAGGGAAGAGAAAAGTGGCGCGACGCCAATCAGAGAAATGAAGCCTGAGAAGGTTTTAGAGAGGTTGAATCAATTGCTTCAGCTTCTTGATAGGTTCTTGGCTTGTAGACCGACTGGTGCAGCCAAGAATAGTAGGATGGTGCTGGCGACATTATATTCTCTTGTGAAGGAGAGCTTCAAGCTTTATGCTGATATTTGTGAGGTATTACAGATTTTGTTGGATCGATTCGCAGAGATGGAGTATGCTGATTGTGTCAAGACTTTTGATGCTTATGTTAGTGCAGCAAAGATGATTGATGAGCTTGTGGGCACTTACAATTGGTGCAAGGATGTTGGGATTGCAAGATCATCCGAGTTCCCAGAAGTGCAAGTCATCACTGATAAGCTTTTGGGCACACTTGAGGGATTCTTGAGAGAGAGGGCAAATAGGCCAAGGAGCCCCGAGATAAATAGGGTGGAGAGTGCATCAGCAGTTGTAGAGGAGAAAGCACCAGACATGAACGAAATTAAAGCTCTCCCACCACCCGAGAATCACACACCTCCTCCTCCTGCTCCTTCTCAATCTCTACCACAGCCAAGGCCACATGCTCAGCAGGTAACTGAAGACTTGGTGAATTTGAAGGATGATGGAGTGACAGCTGATGGCGAGGGCAATAAAATGGCATTAGCTCTGTTTTCTGGGCCTGTAGCGAAGGGGAATGGCTCCTGGGAAGCATTCCCGTCTGATGGAGAGAGCGGACAAGTAACTTCAGCTTGGCAGACACCAGCTGCTGAGATTGGCAAAGCTGACTGGGAGTTAGCATTGGTAGAAACCGCCAGTAATTTGTCAAAGCAGACGGCTGATTTAGCAGGTGGTTTTGATTCACTTTTGTTAAACGGGATGTACGATCAGGGAACCGTGAGGCAGCACGTGAGCAATACTCAGGTGACTGGTGGGAGTGCCAGCAGTGTAGCATTGCCTGGAGTTGGGAAGACTGCAACACCTATGCTTGCGTTACCTGCCCCCGATGGAACAGTCCAACCAGTAGGGAACCAAGATCCATTTGCCGCTTCCCTTGCCGTGCCACCTCCTTCTTACGTCCAAATGGCAGAACAGGAGAGGAAACAACATTTGTTAATGCAGGAACAACAGCTGTGGCAGCAATATGCAAGCAACGGGATGCAAGGTCAAATGGGTTTGTCCAGACTTGCAGGAGCTACCCCGGGCTACTATGGCGCTGGAATGCAACCATCAATGCCCTATGGGATGGGACAGCCAGCAGGTTATTACTTCACTCCCCTCTGAATCTCGCCTCTCGCGATACATGTGGCGCTTTTGCTACATTGCAGTTCTCTTTTATTATGCTACAATATTATCATACTCTTGAAATTCTGTTATCAGCTCCTCTGCAACACCTCTAAGCTGTGTATCTGACGTTTTTGCGAAAGTGAGTTGAAAAAAAGGATATTGAGATAGCCATACAATAAGTAACTTTTATAGATGTATCAATCTAATGAAATTTCCATTTCAATATTTTAAGCCAAATTTTGCAATAGGTGATTGCTGAAAATTGAAAAATGTTACCTGGTTTGTAGATAATGTGCAACTTTTACTTATAAAGATGGTGACTTTAACTTGAAAAAAGTTGGAAATAAACATATAGCTTGAATAAGACCAATTATATTGATGATGAAGATATCATATCAAGAATAGGTTGGTCCATCCATCTGAAGGGGAAGGTCTTGTGTGTATCATTGATCATTTTGAAGACAAGTACAAAAACTGAAACAAAACTCTCTCTATATATGCATGCCTTTTTGTAAACCTTGTCGGGCTATATGACATCGAACTCTCTGGTTACATATGATCCTCTAGCACATAGCGCTTTGGTTAATACATGAGACAGGGACGACTCAAGCACATTAATCTTGCTAACACGAGACAGGGATGACTCAAGCACATACATGAGACAGGGAAGACCTGTAGTTTACTATGATCGATCAAACACGTTTTTCATCATGTATATTATGATGATCGATCAAACACGTTTTGCTTGTGGCTGAATTGGAAATATAGAAAAGGGACCTTTTCTAGATTGGAGTATAGAACAAAAGAAAATACTGATGCTGCAATTATAGAAGAGAAGTTAAAACTCATGATAAGAATTTTTCTCAGTTCTTCAAATTGTTTTGTTTCAAACAAATACTACTCCCACCCAAGGGAAAAGTTACCATTAGATGCAGGTTTTTATTGATTTTAATGATGACAACAACCACAATAATGATATATTCCGTGAAATCTCACAAGTGAGGCTTGGGGAGGGTTGAATATTCATAGACTTTATCACTAACTCGTGAAGGTAGACATATTTTTTAAAGACCCTCAACTCTAGTGCAACAAAGAAGCACAAAGAAGGAGATGGTGAAGAAAATATAACAAGTAACAAGGAAACAGTGCAAAGTCTATCAGAAAGGAGCCAAAAACAATAACATATCGTGATAATCAAAACACAATAAACAACATAGTGTCATATCTTCTCTTATCACCTTTCCCCAATACTTCTTCGGTCTACCTGTGCCTCTATTACCTTCTATAACCAACCAATCACACCTCTTCACTGATGCATCTACACATATCCTCTCAACATGTCCAAACCATCTCAGTCTCGTTTCCTTCATCTTGTCTACCACAGATCCCACTCCCATCTTATCCTTGATATCATCCTCATTTCTAATCTTATTGCTGCTCCTAGTATGACATACATCCACCTCAACATCTTTATCTCCGCAACATGCATCTTTTGTACATGAGAATCTCTGATCAGCTAAAACTTCTCCCCATACAACAATACCGGTCTAACCACCACTTTATAGAACTTACCCTTAAATTTTGGCGCTAGTTTTTTATCACACAAGACTTCAAAGGCAAGCCTCCACTTCATTCATGCCGTACCAATACAATGTGTGATATTATCTAAGGACTGAAAAATGTGTGTGACTACAATAATATCAGTCTTAGAGAGAACATGAACAAATATATATTAATTGCATTTTCTTTTAGCAATTTGTTCACTTTTTAGGCTATTTACTTGTTACACCTTATTTCATAGTATAGTTTAGTATACAAAAAGGGGCACGTACATTAATATTTAAGCAGAATTTGTTTTCTTTCTGCTCTTGCCAGTACTACTATTACTGTTATTAACTCTACGATTCCCTTGATTATTGTTATTGTTATTGTTATTATTGCCCGCTCCACATACAATTGTGAACTCGAAACAATATGCATTTCCAAAACACGAATACAATCCTCCGTCTGTATTCCTTCGTGTATGTCCTCCTCTTCCTCGTTTAGTTTCTTCCAATCCTTTCGCGTATGCTTCCTCTGCTGTCAACTCCCCCAATATCGAACTCTCTCCGTCTTCATTTTCCCTATTTGATGCTACCCGTTGTGGCAGCATTGGCTGCAATTTCTTTGCAGTCTCCGCTGCCACAATGGATGCAGACGGACCAATGTCAGAGCATAGTTCTGACCCGTTTACTATCGACCCTGCTTGATTTGGAAATTCTCCATTGTTGATCTCGGAATAAGCTAGGTTATGTGATTGCCAGATCTGAACTTTGTTGGTAATTTGCAACTTCTCATCTGTATCGTTGTGGTTATTGTTGATCATTTCATCTTGAGCATTGATATCATTTATTTTCCTGTCTAAAATATCTCTATGATCCATCGACAATGGTGTAATTTCACTGAACAACGGCATACTCCGTTTCGATTTGTCAATTAGCGAAACACCCATATTCAGTATTCCTTGTGGGTTACCAGAAGGTCGACGTATTTGAAGAGCTACAAATTTCTTACTCGAATTGCTGGTATTTTCGAAAGGATTTACGAGATTGTTGAGGATAACTTTAACAGTACCTACAAGAATATCACGAAACCATGAAACAGTATAAATTTCAACATGGATAGCTGATGAATCGGAGATGAGGAATTCATCGTCTACGCGAAAAGAGAACTTATCATTCCAATTGGGGTTATTGTGACCATGATTATCAATACGAGTTGTGCGTTTACGATTGGGATTAACCCAAGTTAACGCGTAGGTGCGAAGGGATTTACAGACGGGAGATAGATCTTGAGCAGAAATGAGGGTGATTTCGAGAATATGATTGTTGTTGTTGTTGTTGTTGTTGTTGTTTGGGGAAGAAGAATGAAGAGGTTGAGATGAGAGGGAAGAATCTGCAGTTATGGTTGATGAAGGAGTTGGTGTTTGGTCCATAATTTCTTCTACGATGCTGCCATCATCCGTGTGACGGAGATGATGAACAGCCTGTAGTCGAAGTTAGGGGTGGTGGATGAGATTCAAGAAAGAAAATGAATAATGATTTTTTTTCTTTATTCATGGCAACGAGTAATCAGAGGAATTCTATTTCTTCACATCTTAATTTGTTGTTATGATATCCGTTCATTTTTATTTGTACGATATATTAAAATGTAGATATTAACAATCATTTCTCAAAAACTTAAAATATACATATTACTTAGCTCACTGCATTCAATCTGATTAAATTTTTTTTAATTGATTTTCATTTATTTTAGAAAAGAGATAAAACAAAAAATAAAATAAAAATTTTGCATTTTTGGTACCAAAAATTGATGGTGGCTCTACAAATAAATCATAGTGACATGCCGACAATAGTTTTTAAATCTAAAGGTCACATGTTTGTCACGCTCCAGCCTACATCCTGGACGTGACACGGCGTACAAGTTTACGAAGAGCCTCATACAAGCCTGATAGGATTCGATATAACGAAAATGGTAACAAAATTTAAAACCATACACTTAAAACTTCATTTAAAAACACTAGCGGAAGTCTACCATCTCACATGACCATCTAAACAAGTCTTTGAAATAGTCTATTACAATAAAAAGACATGAAAAACATGAAGATACTTGTCATCGAATCTTGAGACATACCACTATCTTGGAAGGATCTCAATCCAAGCTTGAAATAGGAAGATTCAATCACTTGCCGGAACTTACACTTATAGTAAAATGAGAGAAAATATGGGTCAACACAATTAAGTACTAAGTACGATAGACATGCAAAAACATGTTTAAAATGAAAATTTTATTTGAAAGCCATGCATTTAAGCCAATTTGATAAAACTTCACGAACACACGTAGAAGAGACAGTCAATATATGAATCGCTTCATCACATTTAGCTTTCACCTTGAGTAACCCCAAAGCTATAAGTTATACTTTGTGCATGTATGAATAGTGTTCCATACCACCATCCACACTTTGTATGATTCATGTTTTATAATTCAAAAGTGTACGATTTTGTCTTTTCTAATTTAAGTTGTTATCAAATTTCTTTATTATTTTTCTTATAATTTTATGTATGATTTACATTTTATGATTCTAAGTGTTTGATTCAATCTTATATTATTCAAGCTTTATAATAGTAAGATTTAATAAAGAGTTAGTAAGATGTTAGCCATGTGTTTATGATATCTTCTTTTGAAAATTGTTGTACAAACTCTATTTATTAAATATAAACATTTGAATAATTTAATTCAAAGTTCTAAGATATTTTTGTTAAAAAGATAGAATTTCATATATACATATATAGTACTTTTTCACTATCTTCAATATTGTCTAACCCATGGAGCCTGGGTTCATCCGAACCCCCTTCGACGAAAAATATTACTATTTATATCTGGTTAATGCACACGAGTGTAGAAAGAACTAATTAAAGTAATATATAAGCTAGCTAGACCTAACTGGACCCCCATAAGTCCAGAAGGTACACTCGCACACAAGTTTAAATAAAAACCTGAATGGACCCCTATAAGCCCGATGAGTACACAAAATAGCTATACTAAAGAGAATTGCATATGAGAACATAAGACCGGAGAACATTGAACCAGAACGTCAACCCCAATTAGTAGAATCTGACGGTATGGAGGCCAAACCTCAAACCGGATGCTCACTAGAAGTACCCAAGTAGCCAATCACAAATATAAGTAACTGAGACCAGATTTCTAACTGGAAGCAATACATAAGTATGCGGGTGATCGAGGTGGACCTTAAATCAGATTATCATACAAATTATCAATGAGGTCGAGACTGGGCCTTGAATCCGAATGCCCGACAAAGGTGCCAATATAGCTGCTGAAAGAGTCTCTATCGATCCATAATCATAAATGCCCATGGAACACAATCCACACTTAGCCAATCAATGTAAGTTCTTGGAACCGAATCGAAAACCAACTTTGAGTTGTGGAGCGAAACTTTGTGTTGCCGACGTAACTCGTGAAGCCGTAGTATCGAAGAAGTAAGGATATCTATGACGGATCAAGCTTATCGCCTATCTAAGGCCCAAACTATCAGACTCACGTCTTCTAAACCATTCTACAAGGATCTAACGGGCCGAGTGACGTCAGGGCAAAACTAAGTCCTACCGATTCCGAATCTTACATTTCTAAGGTAAGCCCTATTCAAACATTAACTAAGGCCCAATATGCTTCAAATAACAGTAATCAAGCCTACAAGTTGTTCGAGCTCAATCTAATATAGGGAAGCTGTATCCTACCTGTAGGCCGATCACCCGCTCTCCAAAAGCACATCTCCGAAGCTTTCCCATTTCGAATGGCCTCAAAACACTGCTACTCTATCAAAATTAGATACACAAAGTTATTACGATCGTTTAGACACTAAAATCACAAGAAAGAGACATACCAATTTCGGGGTCAAAATAGGGACAGTGGAACCCGCGCTGAAAATTCCATAATTAATCCAAAAATAGGTCTTAAACAACTCCCCGAACTTGTGTTCCAAATTAGAACACAATTCGGGGCTCAGAAACAACACAATATCAACTTGCAACCAACACTCGGGTTTTCTCAAGAACTAGAATGAGACAGAAACTGAATTAGTATATTTACCAAAAACGGGAGGTCTACAGTGAAGTCCAACAAGACCAAGACGTTCTCCTCGAAAAACCACTCAATATAGCCACTGGAATCATCAAATTCGGACTTAGAATGAGGGAGAAATTAAGTCCCAAAATATCTCACAAATGGGATCACAAAGTAGCCAAGACAACAGATGAAAACGAGAATTCACCTTAAACGAAGGTCCCAAAGCATCTTTCAAGCTTACCAACACGTTGTCCTCAAAAAATCTCACAACCTAGCCTCTTGAATTTTCCAAATTGGAGCTCTATAACTCAAGATATCGCACTTTTAAAAAGAGGGCTGAAGCTGAGTAAGGGCTTTTATAGAAGACCAAATTAGTCGATAATACCCCCAAAATTTGGTCGATAAAAGCCCAAACTCTGGTCGCTAAAAGGGCTGCACTAGATTTTAGCTTTTGCTATCTTTTTAAAGACTCTTACGAGGTGCTTTGAATTCGTTCGGAATCCCGTGCGCGCATACGAACTATGATACTCTACTAAGTTTGACGTTCTGAACTCAATGGCGTAGTCAGAATTTCAATCAAAGGTCATCTTGACAAAAAGTGGGTCCCACTTTTAAAGGTCATTTTTAACCAAATACATCCAGGGGCTCGAAATGAGTCCGGAGACCTGGGAGTCGAATGGAAGGTTGTTCTTGACCAAACTCGACATTCGGAAGCTAATTGCACTGACAAGATTTTCATTCGAGTGTGTTTTCCGAAAATGTTAACCAAAGTCAACCTTAGGCCAAATTTCAAAGGCTAAAACGCCTAATGGTCCAAACTCCCACAGAAGGCGTCAATACTTGTGCCGACCATGCTACTAGCCTAATTTGACCATTCCGGAGCTGATGAAACTCTTAAAATTCCATTTTGAGGTCGTTTACCTGATGAACTGACTAAAAGTCACTTTTCAAGCTTTAAGGCCTCTAAAACACAGAAGTTGCACAAAATCCAATGAAAACCAAGCGATCGAACTTCCAGCGCCAGCAAGTCATAAATGACTTGAAGTTGCTACAAAACTGCTCAAAACGACATATAGGAAGCATTAAGGCAAAAATAACCTGAAGGGTCATTACAACATCCACTACTAAAAAAATTTTCGTTCGTGAAAGTAAGGATAAGGATATACTTGAATGCTCAAATAAGTTGGGAAACTGCTCCCGAAACTCCTTCTCTGTCTCCCAAGTAGCCTCCTCCACTGAACCGTGCCTCCAACGGCTCATTTGAACTTGAAAATGCACCTATTTTCCCTGCGGGACTAACTGGATACATTGCCGACGTCTTAACGACGTTTATAAGAAGTTTTAACCATTTTTTCGGGAATTTCGATTCACAAAATTTTTCATGGACTATAGCACATGAAAATCGGTAAATTATGCGTTTACCTACTTTGGGGCTTGTTTTAATGTGAAAATTCATTCATTTTCTCCGCAGGACAAACTGGATACATTGTCAATGTCTTAACAGACATCCACGAAAAATCATGGCTATTTAGAAATTTCGGATCACAAAAATTCAATAGACTATAGCACACGAAACTCGACAAAATCTGCGTTTATTTGCTTTGGGGCTCGTTTGAACTTGAAAATGCACATGTTTTCCCCGAGGGACGAACTGGATACAGTGCCAACGTCTTAACAAACATCCACAAAAAATTTTGGCCATTTTATTTTAAATTGCGTTTGCCTCCTTTGGGGCTCAATTAACTTGAGTATTCGCTCGTTTTCTTCGGGGACGAATGAGATACAGTGCCAACATCTTAAAAGACATCCACGAATAATTTCGGTCATTTTATTTCAGAAATTTTGGATCACATAAATTCTATGATTTATAGCATACGAAAATTGATAAAATCTGAGTTTACCAGCTTTGGGGCTTGTTTGAACATGAAATGCACCCGTTTTCCCCACGGGACAAACTGAATATATTGCCAATGTCTTAATGGACGTAAACAAAAAATTTTAGCCATTTCATTTTTGGAAATCCAGAGCACAAAAATTCCATGGAGTATAGCACACGAAAATCGATAAAAGTTTGACTGGTTTAGGGCTTGTCTAAACTTGAAAATTCGCCCATTTTCCCCGCAGGACAAACTGGATACAGTGCCAACGTCTTAACAGACGTTCACGAAAAATTTCAATCATTTTATTTTGGGAATTTTGGATCACAAATACTCCATGGACTATTGATCACTAAAATTGGAAAAATATGTGTTTACCTGCTTTGGGGCTCGTTTGAACTTGAAAATGCACCTGTTTTCCCCTGGAAAGAGTTGGATACATTGCCAATGTGTTAACAGACATCCACAAATTCTTTTGATCATTTTGTTTCGACAATATAAACCACAAAAATTTCATGGACTATAACACACGGAAATCAATAAAATTTATGGTTACCTACTTTGGGGATCGTTTGAACTTGAAACTTCATCCGTTTTCCCAGCGGGACAATTTGAATACATTGACAACGTCTAAACAGATGTCCACGAAAGATTTTGGCCTTTTTTTTGGAGTTTTGTATCACAAAATTCAATGGACTATACACACGGGAATTTATAAAATATGCATTTACCTGTTTTTGGACTCGTTTAACCTTGAAAATGCACCTGTTTACCCGCATGACGAACTTGATACATTGCTAACATCTTAACGGACGTACATTAGAGCTCATTTGAACTTTATAATGCGTCCCTTTTCTCTACTGGACGAATTGGATACATTGCTAACGTCATAACAGACGTTCACAAAAAATTTCGGCCATTTCATTTCGAGAATTCTAGATAACAAAAATTCGATTGACTATTGAACACTAAAATCGGCAAAATCTGTGTTTACCTACTTTGGGGCTCGTTTGAACTTTAAAATGCGCTCGTTTTCCTTGCAGAACAAACAAGATACATTGTCAACGACTTAACGGACGTCAGTAAAATTTTTTGGCCATTTCGTTTTGAAAATTCAGGATCACAAAAATTCCATGGACTATAGCACATGAAAATGGAAAAATCTGCGTTTACCTACTTTAGGCTCATTTGAACTTGAAAATTCAACCATTTTCCCCGCGAGATGAACTGAATACATTGTCAACATCTTAACATACGTCCATAAAATTTTTTGACAATTTTATTTCGGGAACTTCGGATCACAAAAATTTCACGGACTATGGCAACCAAAAATCGGCAAAATTTGTGTTTACCTTCTTTGGGGCTCGTTTGAACTTTAAAATGCGATCATTTTACCTGCGGGACGAAACAAATACATTGCATACGTCTTAACAGACGTCCAGATAAAATAGCGTCCATTTCGTTTCGGGATATCCAGATCACAAAAATTTCATGGACTATATTACATGAAAATCGGCAAAAATCTATCTTTACCTCATTTCGGGCTCGTTTGGACTTTATAATTCGTCCATTTTCTCTTGGGACGAACTGAATACATTTCCTACATCCTAACGAACGTCCTCGTAATATTTCGGTCATTTTATTTTTAAAATTTCGGATCACAAAAATTTCATGGACTATAACACATAAAAATCAGAAAAATCTGAGTTAACCTGATTTGCGGCTCGTTTGAACTTGAAAATGTGCCTATTTTCCTCGCGGGATGAACCGGGTACATTTCAACATCTTAATGGATGCCCACAAAAATTTTTGGAGTTCGTTTAGGAAATTCCAGATAACAAAAGTTCAATGGACTATTGTACACGAAAATTGACAAAATCTCCGTTTACGTACTTTGAGGCTCATTTGAACTTGAAAATTCGCCCGTTTTCCCCGCGGGATTAATATAATACATTACTACGTCTTAACGGATGTCCACAAAAAATTTCAACCATATTGTTTCGAGAAGTCCTGATCAAAAGAAATCGAAGAACTATAGCACACAAAAATTAACAAAATTTGATCAACCTGCTTTTAGGGCTCGTTTGAACTTGAAGTTGAGCTCTTTTTCCCTGCGGGACAAACTGTATACATTGACAACGTCTTAATGGATGTCCACGAAAATTTTTGGCCATTTTGTTATGGAAATTTTGGATCAAAAAATTCCATGGACTATATCACACGAAAATCAGCAAAATCTGGGTTTACCTGCTTTGATGCTCTTTTGAACTTGAAAATTCACATGTTTTCCCAGTGGGACGAAGTGGATACATTGCCAACATCTTAACGGACGTTCACAACAAAATTTGGCCATTTTGTTTCTTGAATTTCGGATCACAAAAGTTCCATGGAGTATAGCACACGAAAATAGGTAAAATCTGCATTTACCTACTTTGGGGCTTATTTGAGCTTGAAAATGTGTCCATTTTTCTCGCGAGATGAATTGAATACATTTCAAAAGTCTTAAAGAATGTCCATGAAAATTTCGGCCATTTTGATTCAGGATTCCGAATCACAAAAATTCCATAGACTATATCATATAAGAATTGACAAAATTTGTGTTTACGTTCTTTAGGGCTCATTTGAACTTAAAAATTCGTCTGTTTTCCTTGTAGAACGATCTGGATACATAAACAACGTCTTAACAGACGTCCACAAAAAATTTTGGACATATTTTTCCTTATACCTAGAAAACTAAACTAGAGCCACAAGCTAGGGTTCTAAGGTTGACGTATGTGAAATAGTGTCGTGTATAAGACTTTATGTCTTGAAATTAGGGGATTAATGGTTTGTGATTAAGGTACGCATTATATCTAGTAGACTATATGACCTATAGGTGTTTGGTGGCTCATAGGAAGGACAACCACCAAGGCAAAAGGGCAAGCCTAAGCCAAAGGGCCAAGGCTGCCCAACCTTGGTAGCCACTGCCTAAGAGTTCACGACCGTGGTGTAGACCACGGTCCGTGACGGGATCCATGAAGATGACTTAGGCACTTAGGAGGACAGTCCAAGAGTCCTAGACACTGCCTAAGTCCACGAGGCACTTCACGAGCTGTTGGCTTGACCACGACCCGTCAAAGTACCCATGAAGGTGCGTTAGCAAATTAGGGTGGTTTAGGGCCACAATGGGTTTGGGGAGCTACTGGTCCATCGACCACCCGCACTACCATGGACCGTGGTTACCTTCACAGCCGTCAAAGTGGCCGTGGTGCCTGGGACGGGACTGCCAAGTTGAGGGACAATTGGGTAAAACCATATGCGACTAGGTTTAAGTGGGGGTCGTTTTGTATATATTTTATTAATCTATTTAGAATATTTTAAGTATTTACCCCTTAGTTTTAATTCACTTAAAATTAGACTCAGTTCAAAACCCAAAGTCACCCCCCCCTCAAATTCTCTCTCAAAGAAAAACCTTCATTAAAAAAGATACCTCCATTAAAAAAGATGCTAGGGTTGAAGCTAAGGTCAAGATCATAGGATCCGTTGCTTAAGGCTTGTGCTAGGGATTTGTTTAAGGTATGTTCAGCTCTTCATATATGGGTTCTTCCACCCATGACCCATATAATCCCCTATAATTTCCCCTAATTTTTGAAGAATATTCACAATAAAGGTAAGGTTACTTCCAATGTATGTATTTTAGGTAGGTATAATTCCAAAAGGTTGAATATTACTCATATATGATTAAATTAGTGTTGATTCATTATATTATGAAGAATTTATGTGAATTCCTTGATTCAACCCTAGTTTTCAAAGTGTGTGGGTTTGTGTCTTTTAATGGGGAATTGACGATTCTTGTTAGTTTCTCTTGGGTTGTTAGTATGTATAGAGCTTAGCCAAGAATGTGATTATGAGATCATGAATTGAACTAGACTTATGCATGTATGATATAATATGAAATTAAATGATTAATAGTTGGGACTTTTGATGAATTATGCTTAGAATTGGCTTATGACTAAAGCTTAGGGATAATGGGTCTTGTAAGTTAGACTAGTATGATAATTGTGAAATAAAGTTTGAATGTAGAGATTGAAGTCATAATGTTGATTACTGGGGTTTATAGAATAAGTCTAATATAATGAGTTATCTTGCATGTATGTAGAACGTGAAAGGTTAATCACCTAAAATGAATCATGCTTGTTAGAATAGAATACTTGAGATTGAGTCTTATGATTCCTTCATGGATAGTTGAATTATATAGCTTGGGATGGGAGATCTCATGGTATCTTGGGATGGGAGATCTCATGGTAGCTTGGGATTGAGGAATTAATCTATCCTAAAGTTATCTTGAACTAGCATTGTGCTTTTCATGGTAGCTTGCATTACTATAGGCATGGTAGCCTAGGATTGATGATCGATACTCCCTTAGGGGTAGCTTGAACTAGCATGGTTAGAATTATCTTCATGGTAGCTTGATTTGGTTAGGCTAAGATCATTTCATATTAGCTTAGGATTGAGACATTATACTCTCCTAATAATAACTTAGGATTGAGGATTTCTACTCCCTTATGGATATCTTGCAGCTTAATGAGTGGTTGCATGGTGGGTAGGTTGGTATACTTGTATCCTTCCTATGATAGCTTGGATTGTTTGGTAGGATGTTTTCCATGGTTGTTAGGTCTAGCATGGTAGTATGTTATTCTTTGATAGACTAGAAGGAAAGATAGTTAGCATTGATTAAGTTAGCCTAAAGGAGTATGTAGGGCCCGTTTGGTCATGCGATATGGTATCATGATGTCGAATCATGATATGGTATCATGTTATGGAATCATGAGATGAAATTGAAGTTTTGTTTGGATATGCGATATGAAAAATTTTGGTGTTGTAGATTTTCTCATAAACATAAAAATCTCATAAGTTCTAAAACTATTAAAATAGTCCCAATTGTTTATTCAATCTTATCAAATAAACAAGAAATTATAAAATTGCATAATAAATTATTACAAAGCTATTTGTTCTCCACTTAAGTAATTGTTTCAATCTAACTTTCAACGTAAATTTTCACTTCTTATCAATATATTTGAGTAAAAATGAAACACCTTTCACGGGCTCTTGAAGATTTTACTACTCAACAATCGTGAAGCGTGAGTTAAAGTGACTATATGTTGGTGAGAATAATAAATTTTAAAAAGAAATGATGTGATTATAAATTTTATTTATATGTGAAATAAACGGTTAGTTTTTAACAAAATATAAATTTGTGGATCAATTTTTGTATTAAAATAACTCAAATCATGATATGATATTCTCATATGATTCCATATCATGGTTTTTAGAGAATATGGAATATGGAATTGAATCATGTCCAAACGCTGATGCCATCTCATGATACCATATCATGATATGGTATCGCATGGCCAAATGCCTACTTAGTGTGAATGGTAGTATGAGATGTCATTCATAAATAGCACAAGTATGAATTAAAGCTACTTATGAAGTGTCTTATGTGAAGTATGTCTAGCTTGGATAGTTGCTATAGTTGCCTACCATGACATGAATGACTTAAGCTGATAGTTCCTTGCCAATATGAAGTAGGTCTATAATGACACCTAGAATTGATGAAGATGAATAAGGTGACTTCAAGGATATGCTTAGTGTGTGTTGTATTATGGGATGCCCCGCATGCATTTCACAAGTGTGCCTTGAGGTGAATTAGGGGTATAGTGCTCTTATGTCATGAAAACCTAGGTCTTAATTATGAAGGTGGACTATGGCCAAGAATGACCAAAGAGATGTACTTAGCTTAAGTGGTATTATGGGATGCTATCTTGGTCTTGCACAAGTATACTTGGAGGTGGCTTGTGATGTAGCTCACTTGATTATGAAAGACTATTGGATGAAGTATGAACTTATGTATGCCTTATGTTGACTTGTTATGATATGATACTTATGTTATAATTATGTTTATGTTATTGTCTCTTATGATTATCTCTTATGTTGACTAACCATTTTGAGATGTTTTGTGTTGGTATTTTAACTTTCGTACTTGGTACATATTGTACTAACACATATTGCCTACATTCTAATCAAATGTTGGGTGTTGGGGGATTGAGTTCCTTGGAGATTGGTGAGTCCTCATAGTTTTGAGGACAAACCCCTTTATGTTCATTTCATGTCTTTCATTATGTTTTAGACTTTATGTGGGTTGCGTCCTAATGCTTTTATTCATGATTTTTATAGATGATTTGAGATTTGAGACAATGATGTTAGAAAGACTTCCGTTTTGGAAATGTTTTTCTACTCTATGTTAAAAGAAGGTTTTAAATTCTCCCATTTTTCTATGATTATATGTTATGACTATGCTAAGGGCTTGTATGAAACCCCTTCGGGGTCAAGTATGCCATATCACCTTTAAGGGGTGCTCTTGGGGCGTAACATTATTTTGAAAATTTTGGATCACATAAATTTCATGGACTATAGCACACGAAAATCGACAAAATTCATTTTTACCTGCTTTAGGAATCGTTTTGAACATGAAAATGACGCCCGTTTTCCCCTGGACGAATTGGATATATAGTCAACCTCTTAATAAACGTTCACGAAAAATTTCAACCATTTCATTTCGGGAATATTGGATAACAAAAATTTCATAGACTATTATAGCACGCAAAAATCAGCAAAATCTGCATTTACCTACTTTGAGGCTCATTTTAACTTGAAAATTCACTTGTTTCTCCCACGGAACGAACTGAATACATTGCCAACTTATTAATGGATGTTCACAAAAAATTTTATCCAATTTAATTTGCGAATTTCGAATCACAAAAATTCCATGGACAATAGCACACGAAAATTAGAAAAATCTTCATTAATCTACTTTGGAGCTCGTTTGAACTTGAAAATGCACCCTTTTTCCATGCGGAATGAATTAGATACATTACCACGTCTTAACGGACGTTCACAAAAAATTTTGGCCATTTCATTTCGGGAATTTTGGATCACAATAATATCATGGACTATAGCACATGAAAATTGACAAAATCTGCTTTTAGCTGCTTTGAGGCTCGTTTGACTTGAAAATTCGCCCATTTTCCCCGCAGGACGAATTGGATACATTGTCAACGTCTTAACAGACGTCCACGAAATATTTTGTTTCAGGAATTTTGGATCACAAAAGTTCCATGGACTATAGTATACGAAAATCTAAAATCTGATTTTACCTACTTTGGGGCTCGCTAGAACTTGAAAATGCGTCTGTTTTACTCGCAGGACGAACTGGATACATTATCAATATTTTAACGAATGTCCATAAAAGAATTCGGCCATTTCATTTCTGAAATTTTGGATCACAAAAATTTCATGGACTATAGCACACGAAAATCGATAAAATCTGCATTACATGCTTTGGGGCTCGTTTGAACTTGAAAATTCGTCCGTTGACCTCGCAAAACGAAATGGATACTTTGTCAACGTCTTAACAGATTCCACTAAAATTTTGTCCATTTTGTTTCATGATTTTCGAATCACAAAAATTCCATAGACGCACATGGAAATAGGCAAAATCTGCGTTTACTTGCTTTTGGGATCGTTTCAACTTGAAAATTCTTCAGTTCTCCCGCGGGACGATTGTTCATTGACAACGTCTTAGCGAATATCCAAAAGAATTTCGGCATTTCTTTAAAGAAATTTTGGATCACAAAAATTTCATGGACTATAGCACACGAAAATTAAAAAAACTGCATTTACCTGCTTTGGGGCTCGTTTGGACTAAAAAATACGACTGATTTCCATGCGGGACGAACTGGATACATTGTCAACGTCTTAACATACGTCCATGAAAAATTTCAGCGATTTCTTTTCAAAAATTTTGAATCACAAAAATTCCATGGACTATATGAAAATGGGCAAAATCAGTGTTTACCTGCTTTAGGGCTAGATTTAACTTAAAAACACGCCTATTTTTTCCGCGACGAACTGGATATATTGCTAACGTTTTAACGAACGTCCACAAAAGATTTCAGCCATTTTATTTTGGAAAATCCAGTTCACAAAAATTTCATGAACTCACGAAAATTAGCAAAATCTTGATTTACTTGCTTTTAGGCTCGTTTGAACTTGAAAATGCATCTGTTTTACTCGCAGTTTGAACTGGATACATTGCCAATGTTTTAACGTATGTCCATAAAAATTTTAGGCCATTTCATTTATGAAATTCCGGATCACAAAATTTCATGGACTATAGCACACGAAAATCGGTAAAATCTGCGTTACATACTTTCAAACTTGTTTGAACTTGAAAATTCATCCGTTTACCTCGCGGAACGAAATGGATACATTGTCAACGTCTTAATAGATTCCACTAAAATTTTTGTCCATTTTGTTTCATGATATTCAGATCGAAAAAATTTCATAGACGCACACGAAAATCAGAAAAATCGCGTGTACTTGCTTTTAGGCTCGTTTGAACTTTAAAATTCGTCTGTTCTCCCGGGATGACTGTATAGATTGCAAACGTCTTAGCGGACGTCCAAAAGAATTTCGGCATTTTATTTCACAAATTTTGGATCACAAAAATTTCATGGACTATAGCACACGAATATCGGAGAAAACTACATTTACCTGCTTTATGGCTCGTTTGGACTTGAAAATGCGACTGATTTCCATACGGGACAAACTAGATACATTGTCAACGTCTTAACATACGTCCATGAAAAAATTTCGGTGATTTTTTTTCAGAAATTTTGAATCACAAAAATTCCACGGACTATACGAAAATGGGCAAAATCTGTGTTTACCTGCTTTAGGGCTAGATTTAACTTGAAAACCGTCTGTTTTACCCGCGAGACGAACTGGATATATTGCTAACGTCTTAATGAAAGTTCACAAAAGATTTTAGCCATTTTGTTTCAGAAAATTCGGTTCACAAAAATTTCATGGACTCACAAAAATTAGCAAAATCTGGATTTACCTGCTTTTAGGCTCATTTGGACTTGTAAATGCGCCTGTTTTCCTCACGGGGCGGCTGAATAAACTTCTTAATGGACGTCCTTGAAAAATTTTGGTCATTTCTTTTTGGAATTTCTGAATCACAAAGATTTCGTGGAGTATAGTACCCGAAAATCGGCAAAATCTGTGTTTACGTGCTTTGAAACTTGGTTGAACTTGAAAATTCACTTGTTTTCTCCGATGGACGAACTAGATACATTTTCAACGTCTTAACTTACGTCTACGAAAAGTTTTGATCATTTTATTTCAGAAATTCTGGATCACAAAAATTTCATGGACTATATCAAACGAAAATCAGCAAAATCTACATTTACCTTCTTTGATGCTCATTTAAACTCGAAAATGCATTCGTTTTCCTCGCTGGACGAATATGATACATTGTCAACGTCTTAACAAACGTCTACAAAAAAGTTGGCAAAACCTGCGTTTACTTGCTTTGGGCTCGTTTGAACTTGAAAATTCATCGATTTCCCACCGGGACAAACTGGATTCATTGTGAACATCTTAACAGACATCCACAAAAAAATTTGGTCATTTTCTTCTGGAAAATCCGAATTACAAAATTTTTATGGATTATAGCACTCTAAAATCGACAAAATTTTTATATACCTTCTATGAGGCTCGTTTGAACTTCAAAATGTGACTATTTTCCTGATACATTTCCAACGTCTTAATGGATGTCCACTAATAATTTTGACCATTTTATTTCAGGAATTCAGGATCATAAAAATCCATAGATTATAACACACAAAAATTGGAAAAATTTGTATTTACCTTCTTTGAGGTTCGTTTGAACTTGAAAATTTGGTCCTTTTCCCAGGTGGACGAACTGAATTCATTGCAAACATTTTGACGGACGTCTACAAAAATTTTGGTCATTTTATTTTGGAAATTCCAGATCTCAAAAATTCTATGGACTATAGCATAAGAAAATCGACAAAATCCGCGTTTACCTTTTTTGGGGCTGTTTGAACTTAAAAATGCGTGTTTTTCCTCGCGAGATAAACAGGACACATTGTCAACGTCTTGACGGATGTTCACGAAAATTTTTGTCAATTTCCTCTCGATAATTCTGGATCACAAAAAAATCATGGACTATAGCACACGAAAATCAGCAAAATATGTGTATACATGCTTTGGGCTCATTTGAACTCGAAAATACGTCTGTTTCCCTCCCTGGATACATTTTCAACATCTTACTGGACGTCCACAAAAAATTTCGACCATTTTTTTGAGAATTCTATATCATAAAAATTTTATGGACTATAGCACACGAAAATCAGTAAAATCTGGGTTTACCTATTTTGGGGCTCGTTAGAGTTTGAAAATTTGTTTGTTTTTCCTGCGGGACGAATGGGATACATTGCCAACGTTGTAACGGACGTCCAAAAAAAAGTTTCAATCACTTTGTTTCGGGAATTCAAGATCACAAAAATTCCATGGACTATATAACACACGAAAATCGGCAAAAACTGTGTTTTTCTGCTTTGGGCTCGTTTGAACTTGAAAATGCGCCCATTTCCCTGCGATATGAACTAGATACATTGTCAATGTCTTAACGAATGTCCAAGAAGAATTTCATTTATTTCATTTTCGGATTTCCGGATCATAGAAATTTCATGGACTATAACACATGATAATAGACATAATTTGTGTTACCTGCATTGGGGCTCGTTTGAACTTGAAAATTTGCCCTGTACTGAACGAACTGATGTATTGCCAACGTCTTAACGGACGTCTACCAAAAATTTTGGACACTTTGTTTCAAAAATTCCAGATCACAAAAATTACATGAATTATAACATACAAAAATCGATAAAATTTGTGTTTACCAGCTTTGGGGTCATGTTTTCCCTGCGAGAAAATTGGATACTTTGCCAACGTCTTAATTGACATCCACAAAAATTTTGATCATTTCATTTTGGAAATTTCAGATCACAAAAATTCCATGGACTAAATCATTAAAATCTGTGCTTACCTGCTTTGGGGCTCGTCCAAACTTGAAATTCACAAGTTTTCCCCGCGGAAAGAGCTGGAAACATTGTCAAGGTCTTAACGGATGTCCACGAAAAATTTTGGCCATTTTCTTTTAGGAATTTCACATCACAAAAAAATCCATTGACTGTAGCACACAAAAAATTGGCAAAATTTGTGTTTACCTACTTTATGGCTCGTTTTAACTTTAAAATACACCTGTTTCCCCGCGAAACGAACTAGATACATTGTCAACATCTTAAGAGACGTCCACAAAAAATTTTGGTTATTTCGTTTTGGAATTTTTGAATTGTGAAAATTTCATGGACCACAACATACGAAAATAGGCAAAATTTTTGCGTTTACCTTCTTTGGAGCTCGTTTGAACTTGAAAATTTTGCTAATTTTCCCACGGGACGAACTGGATAATATCCAACGTCTTAATGGATGTCCACGAAAAATTTTGGTCATTTCATTTCAGGAATTTCGAATCACAAAAGTTCCATGGACTATAGTATAGAAAAATCGATAAATCTACGTTTACCTGCTTTGGAGCTCGTTTGAACTTCAATATGCGCTTGTTTTTACCGCTGAATGAACTATATACATTGTCAACATCTTAACGGACGTCCACGAAAAATTCATCCATTTTATTTTGGGAATTTCAAATAACAAAAATTCTATGGACTATAGAACACGAAAATCGATAAAATTTGTGTTTACCTGCCGTGGGGCTCGTTTGAACTTGAAAATTTATCTGTTTTCTCCAAGGGATGAACTGGATGCATTACCAACGTCTTAACGAACGTTTAGAAAAAAATTTTACTAACCTTTTGGGAATTCCAGTTTACTAAAATTTCATAGACTATTGCACACGAAAATTGGTAAAATCCGCATTTACCTGCTTTGAGGCTCGTTTGAACTTGAAAATTCGCCCAATTTCCCCATGGAATAAACTGGAAACATTTCCAACGTCTTAACGGACATCCAAAAAAAATTTTGGTCATTTCGTTTTAGGAATTTTGTATCACAAAAATTCCATTGACTATAGCACACCAAAATCGACAAAACCTGTGTTTATTTGCTTTGGGACTCGTTTGAACTTGAAAATTTGTTTGTTTATCCAGTGTGACGAACTGGATACATTGTAAACGTCTTAAGATAAATTCTCTTGACTGTAACTGCCTGACATCATTGGCTAGAATGGAAACCGACTCCTCTATAAAGGTCAGACGATCGTCCAACTTAACTGAGTCATACTGGAGCACATGGGACTCATCAGGAATATACGGATGCAACATCGAAACATAGAAAATCGGGTGGATGACATGAGGAGAGATATTGCTGACTTTGTTTCCGATTGCTTGTGCTGCCAGTAGGTAAAGGTCGAGCATTTGAGGCCTGCTGGTGAGTTTTAGAGATTACCCGTTCTAGAATATATACATATACATATATATATATATATATATACATATACATATATATATATATATATACATATACATATATATACATATACATATATATATATATACATATATATATATATATATA
>NC_028643.1:3060855-3174479 GCF_001406875.1 Solanum pennellii
TACATATATATATATATATATATATGTATATATATATCGAAATGGGGGGTATGCGCGCTTCGGGGCTCGTTTGACCTTGAAAATGGGTCGGACTGGCCGTGAGGACCAACCGACTGCATAGCCAAGGTCTTGACTGATGTCTACAAAAACTGTCGGCATTTTTTCATGATGAATACCAGATCACCAAAAAAATGGTGTGTTATAGCACACCAAACTTGTCGAAATTGGGGATATGCGCGCTTCGGGGCTCATTTGAACTTGAATGGGTCGGACTGGCCGTGAGGGCCAACCGGCTGCATATCAAAGGTCTTGACGGACGTCCACAAAAAATTTCGGCATTTTTGACATCGGAATCTGGATCACTAAAAAAATGATGTGCTATAGCATACGAAAATCATCGAAATGGGGGTATGCATGCTTCGAGCTCGTTTGACCTTGAAAATGGGTAAGAGTGGCCGTGAGGACCACCCGATTGCAAAGACAAGGTCATGATAGACGTCCACAAAATTTTTTGGCATTTTTGATATCGAAATCCAAATCACCCAAAAAATGGTGTGCTATAGCACACGAAAATCGTCAAAATGGGAGATATGCGCGTTTCAGAGTTTCTTTGACCTTGAAAATTGGTCGGATTGGCAGTGAGGGCCAACCGGTTGCATATCCAAGGTCTTGACGGATGTCCATAAAATTTTGGCATTTTTGATGTCAGAATCCGGATCACTAAAAGTGGTGTGCTGTATAGCACACGAAAATAATCGAAATGGGGGATATGCATGCTTCGGGGCTTCTTTGACCTTGAAAATGGGCTGGACTGGCAGTGAGATTCAACAGGCTGCATATCCAAGGTCTTGACGGATGTCCACAAAAAATTCCAGCATTTTTGACGTTGGAATCCGAATCACTAAATAATAGTGCGCTATAGCACGCGAAAATCGTCTTACTGGCCGTGAGGGACAATCGAATGTATACCCAAGGTCTTCTCGAACATCCATAAAAAATTTCAATATTTTTGACGTCGATGTGCGGATCACCAAAACAATAGTGTGCTATAACACACGAAAATCATCGAAATGGGGGATATGGGCGCTTCGGGACTTCTTTATCCTTTAATATGGGTCGAACTGACCATGAGGGCCAATCGGCTGCATAGCCAAGGTCTTCACGAACGTCAATAAACTTTTTTAGCATTTTTGACGTTGATGTGCGGATCACCAAAACAATGGTGTGCTATAACACAAGAAAATCATCGAAATGGGGGGTATGGGCGCTTCGGGGCTTCTTTGACCTTGAAAATGGATCGGACTGGCCATGAGGGCTAACCGAATGCATAGCCAAGATCTTGGTGACGTCCACAAAAACTTTCGGCATTTTTGACGTTGGAATCCGGATCACCAAAAAAATGGTATTTTATAATACACGAAAATCATCCAAATGGGGGGTATGCGCGCTTCGGAGCTCGTTTGACCTTGAAAATGGGTCGGACTGGCCGTGAGGACCAATCGGATGCATTGGCTTTACGGACGTCTACAAAAAATTATGGCATTTTTTACGACGAAATCCATTTCACCAAAAAAAGGGTGTGTTATAGCACTCGAAAATCGTCCAAATAGAGGGTACGCGCGCTTCGGGTATTGTTTGACCTTAAAAATGGGTCGGAATGGCCATGAGGGCCAACCAGCTGCTTAGCAGAGGCCTTTACGGACGTTCACAAAAAAATTTGATATTTTTTGACATCGAAATCCGGATCACCCAAATACTGGTGTGCTATAGCACACAATAATCGTCGAAATGGGGGGGGTATGCACGCTACGGGGCTCATTCGACCTTGAAAATGGGTCGGACTGGCCGTGAGGACCAACCGACTATATAGACAAGGTCTTCACGGACGTCCATAAATAATTGAGTATTTTTTACGTCGAAATCCGGATCACCAAAAAATATTTGTATTTTTTGACATCAAAATTCAAATCAGTAAAAATATGATGTGCTATAGCATATGAAAATCATCGAAATGGGGGGTATGCGCGCTTCGGGGCTCGTTTGACCTTGAAAATGGGTCGGACTGGCCATGAGGGCCAACCGATTGCATAGCCAAGGTCTTGACGGACATCCACGAAAAATTTTGACATTTCGGACATCGAAATTCAAATCATCAAAACACTGGTGTACTATAGCATACAAAAATTAACGAACTTAGAGATATGCGTGTTTCGGGGCTCATTTGACCTTGAAATGGGTCGAACTGGCCGTGAGGGTCATCCGGCTGTATAGCCAAGGTCTTCACGGACGTCTACAAAAAAAATTGGCATTTTTGACGTTGGAATCTGGATCACTAAAAAAATGGTGTGTTATAGCACACGAAAATCATCAAAATAGGGGGGTTTGTGCGCTTCGAGGCTCGTCTAACTTTGAATGGGTAGGAGTGGCCGTGAGGACCAACCGGCTGCATAACCAAGGTTTTTAAGGACTCAACAAAAATTGTCAGCATTTTTGACGATGGAATTCGTTTCACCAAACAAATGGTGTGCTATATAACACACAAAAATCGTCGAAATGAGCGGTATGAGTGCTTTGGGGCTCGTTTGACCTTGAAAATGGGTCATACTGGCCGTGAGGACAAACCGTCTACATAGCCAAGGTCTTGACGGACATCAACAAAAATTTCAACATTTTTTACGACGGAATCCAGATCACCAAAAAAATGGTGTTCTATATATAGCACACGAAAATCGTCAAAATGGGGATATGCGCGCTTTGGGGCTCTTTTGACCTTGAAAATGGGTCAGACTGGCCGTGAGGACCAATCGGCTTCATAGCCAATGTCTTGATGGACGTCCACAAAAAATTTTGGTATTTTTGACGTCAGAATCCGAATCACCAAAAAAAATGGTGTTCTATAGCACACGAAAATCATCAAAATAGAGGGTATGCTCACTTGGGAGCTCGTTTAACCTTGAAAATGGGCCGGACTGGCCGTGAGGGTCAATCGGATGCATATCCAAGGTCTTGACGGACGTTCACAAAAAATCTCGGCATTTTTAACGCCGAAATCCGGATCACCAAAATATGGTGTGCTATAGCACACGAAAATTATCAAAATGGGGGGTATGCGTGCTTCGGGTCTCGTTTGACCTAGAAAATAGGTCGAATTGGCCGTGAGGGCCAACCGTCTACATAGCATAGGTATTGACGGACGTCCACAAAAAATTTTACATTTTTGGACGTCGGAGTCTGAACACCAAAAAATATTGTGCTATAGTACTAGAAAATCATCCAAATTGGGGTATGCACGCTTTGGGGCTCGTTTGACTTTTAAAATTGATCGGACTTGCAGTTAGGGTCAATTTTCTGCATAGCCAAGGTCTTGAAGGATGTCCACAAAAACGTTCAGCAGTTTTGACTTCAGAATCCGGATCACCAAAAAAATGATGTGCTATAGCACACGAAAATCATCGAAATTGGGGGAATACGCGCTTCGGGGCTTGTTTGACCTTGAAAATGGGTCGGACTGGCCGTGAGGGTCAACCGGTTGCATAGCCAATGTCTTCAAGGACATCCACAAAAAATTCGGTATTTTTGACATCAGAATCCGAATCACTAAAAAATAGTGTGCTATACCATCGAAAATCGTCGAAATGGGGGATATGCACGTTTCGAGGCTCGTTTGACCATGAAAATGGGTCGAACTGGCCGTGAGGACCAACCGGCTGCATAGCCAAGGTCTTCACGGACTTCCACAAAAATTTTGGCATTTTTGACGTCGGAATCTAGATAATTAAAAAAAATGGTGCGCTGCACACGAAAATCATCGAAATGAGGGGTATGCGCGCTTCGGGGCTTCTTTGACCTTGAAAATGGGTCGGACTGGCCCTGAGGGCCAACTGGCTGCATAGCCATGGTCTTGACGGAAGTCACAAAAAATTTCGGCATTTTTAATGTCAGAATCCGATTCACCAAAAAATTGGTGTGCTATAGCACACGAAAATCATCGAAATGGGGGTATGAGCGTTTCGGGGCTTGTTTGACATTGAAAATTGGTCGGACTGGCCGTGAGGGTCAATCGGCTGTATAGTCAAGGTCTTCATGGACGTCCACAAAAGATTTCGACATTTTTGACGTTGAAATCAGGATCACCAAAAAAATAGTGTGCTATAACACATGAAAATTGTCAAAATAGGAGGTATGCGTGTTTGATGGCTCGTTTGACCTTGAATATGGGTTGGACTGGCCGTGAGGGCCAACCGGCAGCATAGAATAGGTCTTGACGAACGTCCACAAAAAATTTTGGCATTTCTAACATCGGAAATCGGATCACCAAAAAAAGGATGTGCTATAGCACACAAAATCATCGAAATGGGGGATATGCACGCTTCGGGGCTCGTTAGACCTTGAAAATGGGTCGGACTGGCCGTGAGCACCAACCGGCTGCATAGCCAAGGTCTTGACGGACGTACACAAAAAAATGTCGGAAATTTTTTATGATGAAATCCGGATCACCAAAAAAATGGTGTGCTATAGCACACGAAAATTGTCGAAATGGGGGGTATGCGCGCTTCGGGACTCGTTTGAACTTATACTTTTTCACCATCTTCAATATTGTCTAAGCCAGGGAGTCATGGTTCATCCGAACCCCCTTTGATGGAAAATATTACTATTTATATCTGGTTAAAAAAATTTTTATGTATATATAATAGATGTTGAAGCCCCTTAGATTAGACCTTACTAAAAATTTTAGCTTCGCCACCGACTCTAAGCGAAAATTAAATCATAAGTTCACTATTAAATTGTTTTGGGGTCTAAAATTAAATTTCGCAAGCCTAAAGCAAAAACTTATCTAGCCTCACTGTAAGGGTTCTGACCAAGTTACTCGACATAGGCACGGTGGTGGCAAAGGGTTGCGACTTTGTCAAGGGCCAAAGTGCGAGTGGAATCAATCATGCATTGTGTGAGAAAAGTGTTGGCATGACTTAGTGGTGTCAAACAATGCTGGAAAGAAGTTTCATGACATGAAATGGATGGCAAAGCAACAGGGCATGAGATGTCATGGATGCTAACCGGCATTGATTGTGGGCGAAGTTTGGATGCGAAAAACACATGGTCTGGTCAAATACGGAAAAAATGACCTGAGCTAAATTAAAGTATAGTCAAATGTGAATGAAATGCAACAAGAAAACAATGAATGGAACGAGTGAATAAAAAGATAATATGACCAACGCAAGGCAGCGACAGGCAGCAACAAGGCGTCGGTGGCGCAGACATGAAAAACGGGCGGATGGATGCGGGTGGACTTTGATGAGATAATGACTATACAATGTTTAGAGATTGTATTGGAGCCAGAAATATGGAGGGAAAAGAAGCAAATGGTCGACCAGTCAGGCAAAGTCACATGCCAAGCACATGCGACGGTTACCTTTTCTGTACGCTTGTGTCCAGATTCATTTGTATCTTGTAATAGCTTTTAAAATTCGAAATTTGAAATGCCTTATCATTTGGGGATGTCAACTAAAGTTTAATTTAGTGGTCTAAGTGCTTGACAAGGGTTAGACATGTGTCACAACACTATGCAATGTAAAACACAAGGCTGCCACATGTTCTATAAATGGATAGCCTTGTGTGTTGGACGTTTTGAGAGAAAAACAAGAGGATAGACTTGTGATCTAAGGGTGAAAGAGGGAACATTAAGTCTGGAATTTCACCAAGACACTTAGAAAAAAGTGAGGATTTTAAAAAGGTGTCAAAGGCAGCAATCGACTTGTGATTGTGCCTTAAGTTGAAGTCGAAGTCGAAGTCGAAGTTGGACAGAATTGTTGTTCTAACGAGTGAGTCCTTTGTATTGGTTTTGATTATTAATATAAAGGTTGGGTTTGCCCGTATGTTTATGTGTTGATTTCCTTGTTGAAAGTCTAAAAAATAATCTAAGGTAAAAACATAAAAACGTCTTAGAACGTTTGGCAGAATAGGCTGCGAAAAGGGTTGAGTTAAGTGGGACTTGACTGCCTCACATTAGGCTAGCCTCTTACACAAAATTTAGGTAAAGTAATATGCCCGTGTGACACTCACCCTTTAAGTCGCTCCTGCTTTTGTGTACATAGACTGATAATTATTTTGTATTTTTAGTTGTTACACTACACATAATATATCATTCTTGTAATGCAAGTCATTATTTTCTTATAATTTAGTGATTCATAATAACAATTGAATTTTTATTTAAAGCAATTTAAGGATATGCATATTTGGTTACCAAATATTATAGTATTCTTTATGCTAAATATAAATTGCTAATCAGAATAGTTAATGAGTTAAGCCTTTGAACTTCTCTTCTCTAAAACTATTATATTTTTTATGTTATTGGTTCAAATGTATGTTAAAATTTTAGTGCATCCTCCATCTCAAGTTGTTTCTCTTTCCTTTTGTTTATAGTTAATTTTTGTAAAAAAGAATGAAACTTCAATTTTTCAGCAATTCTTTAACATTAGTTTTCAATATTGATATGCTGAAAACCACTAGATTACAAAATATTTTTAATTTGAAAACAACTAATTCAAAAGTTTTTTCTCCTTTCTTAAATTTTATACAAAGTTAAAATCAAACAACTTAAAACGGAGGGAGTAATTTTAACACGCACACTCTTAGCTTATACTTCTAGACACATTGAAATGATTAATTTAGCTCATTATGGACTATAATCTATAGAAGTCTCAAACAGAGAAATATGAATCTCATAATAGAGGAATTTAATGTTTCAATAAGGAAATTAGGAACCATACAAGGAACGTATGAACTGAATAACTCAATACTGCTACATATTCAATCAATAAATAAATTTACAGCAGTTCCATTCTAATACAAAAGAATTGATCTTGCAATGTGGCTAGCTTCCAAAGGACGTGTATTATGGCACAAAACGCGTCTCAGTTGTATGAAATTGTGAGTCGTATACATGTCAAGAACAACTGCAACCAGGTTGAAAGCATCGTCAATTCTGCAATGGTTGACCACCAAAGAACTGCAATTACTTCTCTTTAATTTGACAGGCCAAGTCTTCTCAATCTGAGCTGAAGCAAAACTGTAGTTTGGGCTAGGGTCTTGGCATTTTATGACAATCGCTTAAATGTCTAGAGTTTTTAGCTCAAATGTATGGTTAAAGATGGGAAGCTTGTTCTGATGACTCGAGATCTTAAGACACGTTGTAAAAGGAATACCAGCAAAGTTTTCTCAGTCGGAGAAAGGTTGGGAGTCCATGCAAAGATGGACCAGTTTTCTCTGGTATTGTCCATAGTATTCACCAACTGCATGGACATCTTCACTTTCTGGGTTCAGTCCCGGCAAGTTAACCAACTTATCTGAAGATCTTAATTCATCATCCAAGCTAGATAGATATTCACTATGGATTTCCTGGCAAGCCAGTATAAACATGGCTGCTGTGTCTGGTTGTTGTGCCCCACGAAGAGAAGCTAACGCCTCTGGCAGTGCACCAGCAGCAACATACAAGATCAGCGCCCTGCATTGAGTTATTACTAATTAAGGGAACCATCTGTTTTCTGGAAAATAAGATATGAAGAAAAGATGATACCTCCAAATGTTGTGTTCAGAATGAAGAACATGCTGAGCCCACCTCAGCAACACCCTGCAGGACCGAAATTTTAAGTTCTTCATTTTCGACAAGTATAATACAAAGCAAATCATAGTGGTTATAGAACTTCCATGTTCTTTGCTATCAGAGATAGGTACTAACCTTGCATAATCAGTTCCTTTAAGATGTGTTGCAGCTAATGTTGCAGCATCAGTCCAGCATCCAGCATCTTGTAACTGCCAAATAGATACAACATGAAATTAACCAACAAGTAGAGAAATATGAAATGTGCCATGTTATTGGAGTTGCAAAATCTGTGCAAGTCCATTTATAATGGCTAATGAAAGGAAGAATTCTCAGAAAAATAGATTAGTAAGAGGTAAAACTTGTAGCACGTTAGCAACTATAGAAGATGCCCTAGTTAGAGGACTACAAAGATGAAAACACGACACAGCTATGGGCGCGTTTGGTACAAATGAAAATATTCAGTGACAAAATGTTTTACCCTGGAAAAACATTTTCTGGATAATTTTCTGGTGTTTGGTAAGGTATAGGTGTAACTGTCACATCTTAAACGTTGAAGTGTAAGATTTTGCTGATAGTGTTTTGGTGATATCTTTGATTCTACATATTGATAATAATGTATTCAAATGAAAATTAACAAAAAGGTCCAAAAGTTGGTCAAAGCAAGTGATAATGAGTAAAGGTTGGGATATTTGCAAAAGAGAATGATGTTTCCCAAAAGCAATGGGAAGTCATTGTCCCGATTTTGGTGGAAACAACATTTCTTAAAAAAAAATACCCACAAGGAAAAAGCAATTTTGGCCCATAAGTTGCTGCCTTATTCTAAAGAAAATTCTCCTTATTATTGGACTAAGTGCGTTTGACCTCGATTGGAACCATGTTGATTAGACCCTCCAAAAATGCTGCCACACCTGTGTCAGATCCTCCAAAAATAGATAGTTTTGGAGTCAAACACAAAACCGGCGGTATTTTTTAAGAGTCCAAGCAGCATATATACAACCAGTAATTTCCAGGCATGCTGCAGTTACTGTCTCCAATTTCACCATGATGGAAAGTGGATGCTAGCAACAAAATCGAGAACTGCACTTCCACTCTTATCAATAAATATCGTCTCCCTTCCAATCCACAGGAGTAACTCAACAAGTGATTGTCTTGTGGAGTCAAAATGAGTTTCAAATTAATTGTGCTATTCATCATCCCTGTCACATTCCACCCAAAACTTCATAGACAGCGCTTTCCAATAGTTGACAGAAGACTGCAAGGACTTTAACAATGTTTCCTCGTCAAATATCCTCACAAAGGAGCTAATTAATTCAACACACTCACTAAGATCAAAAGGAATTCGAAATTTCATACTAGTAAAATCTCCAATGGGCAAAATCTCATTCAAGGCCATGCTTCAGCTTACTTCAGATAATGTGCAATTGTACAATTGACATTGTAAGTCTTGGTTCTTACTTCTTATACAACAACTCATCTTTATCCTCTTTATCACAATTACTACGAGCACCCTTCAGGGCAGCAAACATTTTGCTCATAATTCAACTGTAGGATTTGGGAAATTTTTCATCACTAGATAAGAACAGGGCTAGAAACATTTCTCCAGTCTATTAGATGGTAAAATACCATATTTGACCTTGAAGTAGCGCAATAAAACCAGCATTTTTCATTGATACGGATTACTGTCAGTTGACTTCCGTCAGTTTAAGGACCAAAATTTAACCTTTAGTTTAATTAAAGGTTCAAGGTGCCTGGTTTAATAACATAGGGACAGAAGTACTAATACTACAATAACTCAGGAAAAACCTTACTAGTGTCCTCCTTTCCCACTGGAAAATGATTTTCTGAAAAAAGAAGTCCACCATACCAAGCACAATTTATACACATCACATACTTTTTCACTTCCTTTTAGAAGATCAATAATGATTTAACATGGTGGAAAAAGAAGCCCCGACCTATACATACACACATACATATATACAATATTTGTGTATAGATCATACATATATCATTTATTAAGCTAGTCGCAATTTTCAACATGCAGAATCAGCCTGAAAGAACATAGAGCCAGACAAGACAGTGAATAGTTCCACCAAGTAGGAAAGATAAGTGAATAGATCAAGATGCTATAAGATTTAATCATGCATCAAGCTCAATCTGCAACAAGTACACTGCAGATAGTCGATAAATCTAGCCCATTAAAGTTTAATACAATGAAGGCATATAACTTTTGCATCAATCGATCAAAGATCATTAACAAGAGAAAACGTATGGAGAACATTACCTGAGAACAAGCTTCTTGATGCCTGCCAACAGCACAAAGAAGATGTGTTCCAGACAAGGACCGGTCTGTTCTCACCATATTGGCAGCAACAACCTACACAAGCACCACAACAAGTGAGTTAACAAAGACACCAACACAATGAAAGAGAAGGAATTTATCTGGAAAAGGTACAATGAAACATTGAAAGGAAGAAGCACCTTTACAGCCAGCTCAAGTAAAGACGTTGATACAGCTGAAGAAAGGGCAACAGCACGCAATGCATTTGCAGAGAAATATGAGCTCTCTGGAGGCGTGGAGAGCAGTAAGCTGACAGCAGCTTCTAGGTTTCCAATCGATACTAATCTGGTAATCGGAAACAAAACTATTTTATTCAACGATTCAAGGTCAAATGGCAGTCACCTAATGAAATGCATGTGAAGGCCAGATATTAATTTTCATATGATGAAATCCCTAATTCTTGATTCCTTTATCTGTTCTTTTCTTAAGAAAAATGATTCCTTTATATGTTCTGTTGTTCCTAAAGAGAGTAATAAATGACACTGGTTCTGTTACGTCACTAGTTTCAGGGACTGGTGAGATTTCCAGGAATATTTGCAATAAATAGACTCGTGATTCTGTTTCTTCTTTAAGAAATGTAACTCTCAATCATTTCAAAAGCATCTGCATTCAGTCCAACCACTAGGGATACATTAAGAGATATCACACACACCCCTTCTCATTTTAGCAATCTGAGCTCCTCCATGTAGACACTCAACAATGTAAATATTTCAGAAGAGCAAATAAAAGCAAGATGGGATTCATCATTCAATCACTAATATGTTGAAGCTTATGACAGTATGCATCAGTAGTATTCTGGACTTCATCACTTGGATGGTAATGCTAATGACCAGGTTCTATCTCTCTCATTCTCTTTCTTTGATGTTCTGGTTATTGTTTCTGAAACCTATCTGGTTGATCCATCTTTCTAGTTTCTTCTTTCTTCTTGTTCTCTGCTTTTCTGCGTAGTTTCAGATTACTATAAGGTCCAGAGTACTTCTTGTTGTTTTGCCTTAAGTTTCAGTTATCTCTTTGCAGTGGTCATCCATTTCTTGGCCTCTAGTTATTGCTTCTCTTTTTTCTTTCTGATTTTGGTGTAGTTTCTTGACTGTTAGTTTAAATTTATTTCCTGCCTTGACAATTAACAAAGTTAAATATTCTCATGTTTACTACTTACAGATTGGAGGGTGTACAAGTTTCAAACTAAACTAGGCCAACCCTGTCAACCTCATTGACCAACAATGTTGGTGTGTTGGCATAAGAAGATATAAATAGACCAGTTATATAGAGGACACTCACTCATGCACACGGTTTTGAATTGCCTCTTCTCCTTCCAGCTTTTCATGCCAAGGAATCTGCTCATTAGCACGCCCCCACAACTCTTCTTGTTCAAAGGCCATCAGCTGAAGTTGACCATTTCCCTGCCAGAGAGAAGTCATAAGATTCACATATATCCTGGGAATAGAATTGAAGGCACCTAATTCCTTTCTTCTTCTTCTATTTTTTTTTAACAAGCCACTGAAGGTACTTAACTTAGAAGGTGAAAAACCATTCCTGAGAGATTGGAGAGAAGACACACAGTTAAGAGGTCACACTATGACTCTATGAGCAGATTATCTGTTTCATGAACATTCAGCAGAATTATTTGATAAAACTAACCAAAGAATTATTTTTCCCCGTTTCGGTCCCCGACTTTCCCTTTGATGATATCCTATTTAACATAGATACTTCATCAAGTTCTGACGTGGAAGCTGATTGAGGGACTCTTGCTGGAGACTTGTTAGTCAATCTTTTCATCCAGTAGTTTAAAGCTCGCGGTAATTGCAGCCAGAAAAGAGCTTCCATGGGTTCCCCAAATATAGCAGCAGCAAAGGCAAACCTTACTGCAGAACCTTTATCCACTAGACCAGCATAGAGTCTAACCATCTCATCATTAAGTATGCACCCTTGAGTAACAGACGTAGAAACATGTTAAATACTTCACCAAGTGTACAGTCCTTTATGCAAAGTTTAAGTGTAAATGCTGCTAGATAATATATCCAATAACATAATATGATATTACACAAAAATAATACCTTCTCTGCGATAAGGCTCCAGTACTTTGAGAAGCATCTCAGGCACTACAGTATCACCAATGCGGGGTGATTCAATCATGTGGTTACGAAGATCTCCAGATGTCGGAGTTCCAGGAACTTGGTGGTTCGCGTCATCTGTGGTTGTACTCCATGTATTAAACCATGATGGCTTCACACCTAACTGTAAGATTGTACGTAATGCCTGCAATAGCCAGAAGAAAATAACGAAGAGGTAACAAAATATTTATTTCCAACTTCGATATGAAAATTGTTTACCAAAAATAAAGCCAAAGGATGTGTTGCATGCCAAAGAAAGAACTGACAATTGTAATAATTTAATAACCTCAAACCAAATAGTTAATTTTGATTGGACTTTGAGCTTGACACCCTAAAAGGTTGCTTTTCAAGTGAGGGTTCTCCTAGACCATAGTCCCATACAAGTAAAAAACTGCTCATCCCCTCAATTAGTATAGGAAACCATTAACCGGAGACACACAAAGACTGGAGTTCCAAAACGTGAATAATATAACATAGGCCAACATTAGATAACACAACAGTAGGATCAGTCTGGCTATGATAAATTGATAAGATAAATGGACCTTTGTCCTAACTTGACTTCACAAGCTATCTATGAGGTCACAAATCTCCAAGACCATCTAAGGAAGGAGGCAACAACAGATTCCATCAACTAATTTGAGACACTTAACAAATTTAAATATTCTTCTCAATAAAGCATCCAATCTATGTTAGTTTAGCATGCTTTGTGGAGAAAAGGAAAAGCAAAGTTACCAGGGCATGTGGCGTGGGTAGTAATATGGGAGAACACAAAGGCACTGGTCGAAATCTTTCTTTGACTGGTCGAACTTGGGAACCATGGATCATTTTATTGTCACTCCTGCATAAGCAAAAAAAAAAAAGTTTTATAAATATATACAAGTCAGAAACCAGGAACTCTGAAAAATAAATCCATCTAGAATAGACAAAAGGTTGAATTATAACAAGTGAGATAATTATTTTTGGGTTATTGGAGAAAGTAAAAGAAATTGCATCAAGTTGAAGTATTTCAAATTTCTACTGCAAACATCATATTTCTGCCTCCAAGAGTATAAAGTGCTCAATAAGAGACGCAACCGCAGAGTCACTTAATTTGTTCTCCATATGTGTTATACGGGGACTAGCATTCGTTAGTTTTAAAGGCTAATGTGGGGAACTTTAACAATTTCTGGTAACTTATTACAGTGTCAGGATTCTTTTAAATGTAGCAGGTAATAGTAACTCAAATTAAAGCCAATTTCCCTCAAAAAAGTGTGTGAAAGAGAGACAATCAGAATACCAAATAATTAAAATCAAGCTTCTTGGAAAGGACTAGCAATAAAACAAATTGAAACAGCATCACGTAGCAAAATAACCAATCAAATCATGATAAACTCGTCCCAACTCCTAAGCACGAATGCAAACTTATGGAAAAAGAAGCAGAAACCAAGATAAAGGACTCTTCTGGCAACTCCAGACAAGCATTTACTTTCTTTCTTTTTATGAAGGCTCCAGGTAAGTATTACTTGATCTGTATCTACGCATCCAGGAGCAGGACAAGAAATTTGATTAACCTACAGAGCAATTATTCAGACAAGCATTTACTTTCTTTCTTTTTATGAAGGCTCCAGAGAAGTATTACTTTATCTGTAACTCCGCATCTAGGAGCAGGACAAGAAATTTCATTAACCTACAGAGCAATTATTCCAGAGTCTAGAGCACACAAGCTGCTTCCTACCCCATCAGATTTGTACGTTTCAATTGTTACTGAATTTTTATTTTACAACCTGGGAGAACAGATAAAACAGATAATGAAACAGAATAGTAAGCTTGTAGGAACATACATATTGACTTCAACAAGGCGAAAGCTGCTATCAGCTCCAGCGATGCATAGCACCAGTGGATCATTCTTATCTGATCGCAAAGGCAACCAATCAAGCTCCAATACAAGAGTTCCAGGAAATTGAGGTTGTAAAAGTGAATTGGCTAATGGATCAGGTGAGTCCTGCAAATGAGAAATGTAATATAGTTTAGAAGCAATTAGAACTATGTGCCAGACTTTTAGATAACCTTTGAACAGCTAATCATCGAGACTTCAGGCGGAACCCATGCAAAGAACTTGAGGGAAGGGTAATAGGAAGTTCAGTTATTCAAGTATTATGGATCTAAATAAGATAAGACTACAAATAAGGAATCACCCTTTGCTTTAGTTATCGTATTATGTGTTGTTTCTATTGTTCTCTTCTCCGTTATGTTCAGCATGTCTGTTGCACTTTGAATCTCCCTTTTCATACTTGATTTTATTATGCTTTACTTAAGCCAAGTATCTATCAGAAAGACGGAAACAGCCTCTCTATTTTCACTAGGTAGGGTAAGGGCGTAAGGCTGCATACACACCCACCCTCCTTAGACCCCACCTATGGAATTACACTGGGTATGTTGTTGTACAGATAAGGAATCACTATACGAAATGAAGCAGTAATGGGATTCTGATACTACTGGAAATATATTCTCTTTTTTTTTTTAACAAAGGTAAAGAGCTGGAAATATATTCTCCTAATCAACAGCAAAACTATCAATAATCTGTATTTCTAAGATGGGGAAAACTATAAAAATTTTCAGGTATGTCGACTTCCATAGAGGAGGAAACAAATGCACTCAGAATATTGAGGCAGATGCAAAGAAATCAACAAGGGGAATTTCTCGCTTACCAGATCAAATACCGAAAATGTATTATCATAAAACAGAACGGCAATACGCCCACGACTACGATCTCCAGGAACAACTGGTGAGAACTTGATTCTACGAATGCCTTCCCTATGGGTGTTAAATGAGGACGACTGTCCAGTAGTAACATCCCACCAGCGAATGTTTCCTGACCTGTCGCCCATAACCTACAGAACGGATGCATCACTGCCAACCTTGTTAACAGATAAGCAATCAGACAGCAAGTGACACTTCGATGTAAAAAGAACACACGGCATACCACATGAGGCAGACGATAGGCCATTGCCGTCACCAATCCCTCAGATGAAACAAATGAAGATGAAGGCCACTTTGGTCTAGAAAAATGACAACGTTATGTGAGGTACAATTGTACAGCTGATAGCAGAACAAAGACATTGAAGGAGGTAAGCAGATTCAAAGGTAAGGTAATCTGATTTTCGCTCTCACCCAGGCTACACTTTAAAGAAGGTGAAAAAAACATGTGACCTACACTTATTTTTTTAAAACTGGTAACTTTGTATATTCCTCAAAAGTGACCTACACTTCTATTTTAGATTGTTTCAGAAACTTGGCATCTTTACTTACCTTTGAACCTAACAAAAATTGATAATACAGAAATTTTCTTTATTTATTAATAAATTTTCTTTCTTGCTAGATGATACACAATGACACATAAAAGAGACCACTGATAATCTGATACCTTGCACTCTCTGCAACACATACCTCATAACAAAAGAACAGAAATTTGCTATACAATTGAACAAACATTATGAAGTCCTTATTTTTGTTAGCAAGTCATAAATAAAGCTACAAACCGGAGCTCAGAACTCAAGGAAAAGCAAAGGTTCACGAAAAGTATTTAATCAATTACATTGATTGCTAGTAGGCCACAGGGATGCACATTTAAATTCTTATTATATAATCAGCTTGTTCCCAGCATATAGGCAAGGATCAGAAGTGTCCATTTAGCAGCTGACTGCTTGTAGGTGTAGCTTAAGCAGATTACAAAGACTCAGCATTCTTTGATCCACAAAAGAACCTTTCAGTATTTTAAAATTGAAATATAAAAAGATATAATTAGTTTCTGCCCAACTTGAAAGACAAATATTGCACACATACAGAGAGAGAGAGAGAGAGAGAAAGGACAGAGGAAACTAATCTTAAGGTTAGCCCTTTGCCAAATCCATATTGCTTCATAATACTGATTCAATCGTTAAATCAAAATATTTACTTTTGATAAAGGATCACTATACCTTCACATTATCTACCGGGCTATAACAATAAAAAGTCAATTGCTCTTCCATTGCTTTGACCATGCATTCAAACACTCCCTACCACCCCCGAAATTTTGATTGGATATAATATTACTTGGTAAAATGAAATCAGAAGGGAAATATTTGTAACTAATTCTACAAGACCATAGTAAAAATATCAACTTAGACAGTTAGCCCACCAAATGCTAACTAATTGACTATCGTTGTTTTATAAACATTAGAAGAAAATACCTAAAGTCACGGATCCTTCGACCATGAACCTCAAAAACTCCAAGTGCACCATTGACTAGTGCAAAAGAGAAACTTTCTGAAAATTCATCTTGAGATCCATCTGTCCCAGCTCCTTCTGCAGTCAAATTTTACTCCATAAGTATCAACATTCACAAAAAACAACAGTCATAGAAGACATCATTTTGTAAGTCAGATAAGGAAATATGTACTTAAGTAATGCGTGAAAAATCAAGTAAACTGAGCTCACTAGCATCTGCTGCTGCAACTGCTTCTTTTGTTGGGGAGGATGTCTCTGTTGACGCTACGGCAGGACGATCTTTAGGCAATGGCCGCGGTACTGTTGGAAGAGTCCATTCTAGCACAGTGAACGGGAGAGCTAGTGATCTAAGCTGCATTGAAAAATATAATACAATAAAAGTTGGAAAGTAAAGAATAAATAATGCAATGGCAGATTAACGCCAACCAGGCAGACAAAAAGATGTTATTTTCTAACTGTACTTCAATTATACATTTATACTTGTGAAAGAACATCCTAAAATAAACAAGGAACCATCAGGCAAGCGGGATTAACTTAGTCGGCTTTTTCAGGAGTACTGGTGACACTAGGGTGGCTACAAGCATATGGTCATCATTTCCACAAGGTAAGTTCAGAATCCAGTTAGATCCAATTCAATATGTTGAATAAGTTTTCACAAGTAATTTGACGTGTTAGATACAGAAACAGCACATGACTGAACAAGGGACTGACACTGAATTGCATGGTAACCAAATCCTAAATGGCAAGGAGTTCAAATTCCACGTTTCAAAACCTGATAAAAACGCTGTGTTTTTCCATGGGAGCATCTTTTCAAAAGCCCAACTGCCTAAGTGTGAAGAGGTTTGCAGCATGAAGTGAGAGAAGCTGATCTTTTCATAACTAACCTGGATATTAGATTCCTAAAGCTTTTCTTTTCCTTCTTCTTTTTGATGACCATGGTCTTCGAACAGGGGGTATTTATACAAGGTTGGAGGCTTAAGATAGGGAATTAGAAGTTAATTAGAAGTCAATTCAGTTAGGAGCTGATGTGTCACAAAATAGGTTAGGCAGTTAGTACTTTCAGGAAAACAGTTAACACTGCTCATGTGTCACAAAGCTGGTTAGGAACTATCATCTATGTAGATGAAATTCCCAATTGTATAAATACAGTACTTGATGTACATTGCTATTCGTTCATGAATAATATCATGCTCTTCTCTCTTTCTTCTACAATTCTATCTCTGTTGGCTATAATTCTCGGAATTACTCATTCCTAAAGCTTTTCTTTGTCACTACTCACTAATTTATTGAAAATTTGGAGAGAACTACAACATGACCATTGCAATCCTACAAGTGGGGTCCGGGGAGGGGTGGTGTGTACACAATCTTACCCCACTACCTTGTGAAGGTAGAGAGTTTGTTTCCAATAGACCCTCAGTTGAAATAAAAATTGGGTATGAAAGAAAATACAGTAGTGAAGAAGTCATGCTAAAACTAATGGGGAAAAGAACAATAGCAAATATCAATAATAAGATAACCAAAGCAAGGGAAACAACAAGTAATAATAAAATCGAAGAATAGGATAGTAGGAGAGTAATAATAATAATATTGATAAGGAAAACTAAACAACAATCGAATACATACTAACTTTCTACCCTAATCTTTGTCGTTCATATCTTCCAATCTAGAGTCATATCCTTTGTAATCCCATCTAATCACCTCTTCACAATACTCCATTGTGGGACTCAACACCCCCTCCGCACGCCCATAATTGGACATTTGGAGCATATATAATATAAGATGAGGCCACCATCGGGTGAAATAAGACTTGGGTGGACATGTCTCGGATACCATGTTGAAATGCGTAATCATCTCATCTAAAAGCTTAAGCTTTTATTGAGAGCAGAGCACACTTTATATTCTTAATTTATTCTCAACGACTATACCAAAATATAAGATGGTTGATCATTCTGATAGAATTGGTTAGAAGATTATACAATCACCCATGAAGTCCTACATCCTAAAATCAACCAAGATCCTAAAAGATTCTTTATTAATAGAATCTTCGAAAAACAACTCTTATCTTAATCTAGAAAGACGTTCTTTGAGCTACAAGTAAAGTTTTGACATGCAAGAACTCCACAGTTCTCATAGAAAGAGGATGTAAAACAAACAATTTTTCTTTTCCTTTTTCCGTTAAGGGTGGGGAAGTACCTTTCATCCAAAGTTGTGGCTTAGCTGTCAATGAAATTAGGGAAAACCTTGGAGAACAGTTCAACTCCCAGCAAAGACAATAGACAAAAGATAAAAGACAAAAAAAAAAAACAAAGACTAAGTGATCTATCTGCCTAGGCCTTGTGGCAGCATACATATATGTATGTTGTGGGTTGGTAACAAGTACTTAAATGAATAGCTGAGGTGCACTTTTACTAACCGGATACCATTGTTATAAAAGTAAAGGGTAGGGAAGTAACTGTGTTCGCTATGAGCAACTTCAGAGCACTTAGAATCCACAGTTTGATAAAATATTACGCCTTAATCTCATTAGTTGGGTCAACTTACAATCCACGATACCTTCATTTTTCGAAATGGATCCACAATACTTTCATTAATTTCAAAAATGCTATCTCAAGATCCAAACATTAATTGAAACAAGCGGGAACCATATTTTACTTGAGATGAATCATGGCGAGAATAAGAGAAAGAACATATTTACCATGATTGGTGTCTTAGTCATAGCCCAAACTTCTACTGGTGCATCACGAAACAAAATCAATAGGTACCTACATGACAGAGACCATTTTTAGGCTTAAAAGCTTAGGCAACATCAAAGACTTTTATCAGATCAATGAGAAATGATAAAAAGGACATAGGATAAGATGCGGAATAAAGAGAACACACATGGTGAGTAAATCCACATTTGTTGGAACAAATCATTAGCTAGAAGCAATCACTTATATCACAGTTATGTAGAAAGCAAAGAGAAAATCAATACCCATTCGGTATATAATCTAAATAAGTCCCAAAGAGTTTCCTTAGAATTCCCTTTCCCAAGCAATTATGCTGCGCTTATAAGATTACATGTGTTCTCAATGATCTAAATGGGTTTAGGAATGGAAGAAGAGGGTCAGTCATGGTGCAAGCCTGGAAAACAACCTCCCGAATTCCCCACTCCAATTTTGTTCTTTATAAACAATGCAAACGTTACCAATAGAAAAAACAATGTAGAGGAGTAATACATGGCCACAAAGCTGTAATTCGTCTAGAAGTTTCAAAAACACAAAAAAAAGAATGAGCTTGTATTAAAACAATTTGAAGTGCATCATTAATGGAGAACAGGAGGAAGAGACTGACTTATTTGTCTCTCGACATTTCTTTTTTCAGAAAATGCTTTTTATTTACAAATTTAGAAAAACTTATTTCCATGTTTCACAAGTCAATAACAGTAATGTCTTTAAATACATGGGCTGGCAGGGATACCTTGTAATACTGAATCCCATTCCCTAGCACATACATGTCTCTTATAATAAAATTAGTACAATACTAAAATTCTTCACCAAAGCTTAACTACTCCTGGTAATATAGAGTAAAGATCTCGCTAACACTATTGAATCGAGAAAAACAAAAGCATTTCATCTTTTATTGCACACAATATTGACAGGTTCACAAATGCACCTGCCGGAAGATGAAGCCCTTAAAGCTCTAATAGGTGCTCGCTCTGGTTTCTGCAGAACACGAAATGGTCGATTGAGTCCACTTCGAAGACATGTCACAACGAGCCTATTGATGTAGCCACCTGCTTTTTCTGTACCCTGAAGTCCAAAATGAAGATTCTGTATGAGACCAGTCTTTTTTATATTGAAACTAGTGAATATGCCTATACTTCACATGGTTGCAAAAGATTTCTTTAATTAATGAAATGATCCTTTAAAATTCTCAAGTCCTAATCTAACTAAAAAAAACAAGGTTTTTCCGAAAATAAAAATAATTTTATTTTTTCTTCGAAAGACAATCTAAACATACAAGTTTAAAACTTAAACACAACAGCAATTTGCATAACTTAAACTTTGAAATACTTAACCAAAAAGTCAAGTCAAAACATAACCTTAAGTGAATATAAATTTAAGTAGCCACAACACCACAGCAAACAAAATCCAAAAGCAAAAGTTTGAAACAGCTCTTGCATCCAAAAGGTTTTCACAACAATTGAACTACAAAGAGAATTAGCCCATAAAATATTACACTGCAAAATTTTAGCAACTTTAATTAGTGGATATCAATATCAACCTTAATTCCAACCAAAAAATAGGTACTGTAAATTCTTGTGTTTAACATTTGCCTTGGAAATATTCCTTTCAAGAAAATCTAAGGACCAACTTGACAAATTTAAAAGAGCATTCTTCACATTTTAATACAGCAAAATTTAAACAATTTAAAAGGCAAAAAAGACTCTTAGGTCAGCTCTAGGACTCGGGTCTAGTGGTAAGACCACAATGCATGATGTGTGGGTGACGTACGTCTTGGGTTCGAACCCTACAATACAACCTACAAAACCGGTATTTAAGTAAGAAAGGTAGACGGTGGAATCATTATCTACCAAGTCTTAAACTGTACACAACTAGCCCTCGGAGATTTCTTGGTATCAGAAAAGAAACTCTTCCGTCAGCACTCAGCATTTGATATTTAGAAAATAAAATTAACCTATAAAGTTTGTTGCTTCTTATAACCGTGTTGTCCGGACCAGCTCTCATGCACCTCGATTAATTCCACCGGATACCCTGTCACCTCTCACCAGCAACTACGAGTTAACTCTGTCCACTAAGGCTAGGACAAATGGGAAGAATCACCTAGTGCTTTTGTCTCCATTGAGATTTGATCCTGAGACCTCATGGCTCAATCACTTCATTAACAACTAGGCCACACCTTTGGGTGCAACCTATACAGTTTCTTAGTAGCACTTTTGAAACAAGTGTGGATGCATAATTGTTGCCCTTTTATTCCTTTCTCAATTGTATACATTTGAAGTGTTCAAGTAGTTCCTTTTAAGATCTTCAGTTGTCAAATTCAAACTAGTTGATTACTAATTTGTATCCCTCTTCTCCTTTTTTTTTTTCTTTTTTAAATTTTACTTTTGGCTTTTCTTTTTCTCTTTCTTTCTTTCTTTGTTACTTCATCTTCCCTACACATTTTTCGCCTTTCTTCTGCAAAGACATTGTCTCCACCCATTTTAAGTTATTTTCTATATTTCTTCCCCGATCATCTCTCAAACACATCAGTAAATATTTTCTTTTCTTTCCTCAGAAGAAAAATATTTTCTTTTCTCGAAAATTTCAACAAAATCCCTACATTTGATTCTTACGCATAATAACTTTTCACACCAGTACACATATACGAAATTTTATTTCGTTACCTAAAGTAAGGACTTGGGGCCACAAATAGGAAAAAGGAAACCCCAAGGGTATGGCCTAGTGGTCAAGGAAGTGGGTTGAAAATCATGAGGTCTCAGATTCATTTCCCTGCAAAAGCAAAAACACTAGGTGATTTCTTCTCATTTGTCTAAGCCTTGGTGGATAGTCACCTAGATCATGAGTTGGTGGAAGGCAGCAGGTGCCTCATGGAACTAGTCGAGGTGCACACAAGCTGGCTAGAACACCACGATTATCAAAAATAAATAGGAGAAGAGGAATGAAAAGACATAATTGAAAGAAAATGAAAGGCATAATCTGGAAGAGTAGATTTATAAGAATCTTAGCTGCTGAGAGATGTCATATCACCTGACTATTAAATGAGAAGGGGAAATGGGGGAAAATCTGAGAAAAATAAATAAATAGAATCATATCTTAGGAGGTGCCGTAATGCCTCTCTATAGACTATGATAATATATATTATAGATATTACTTGTGATGATAGTCTATATGCAAGGGAAAAAAATATACAGTGGAAGATTCCTCGGTGATAGAAATCTAAAGAGACACTCAACAGGTTGAGAAGATGTGAGCATTATGTTTCTCCTTGGAAATAAACTTCTTGCTGTTTATATTTGTCACCTGTGAGTACGAGAAAGAAACCAGCCGGGAATTTCCAAGCCACCTTAATCCCCTGACAACACTGTTATGGACTGCAAAGCTAACACTGACAGCGTTGGCAGAGACATCAATCACGTCTATTGTACCACTTTGAGTTCCCACAGCAACAAGCGGAACAGCGACAGCTGGAGAGTTTCCTCCACCTTCATGATTGTAAGCTATTTAGTGGCAAAACCAGCACTACCTCATCCAAAATCTTGATAAATTTGTATAATACAAAAAAAGTAGCAGTCAACAAATATACTTACGTCCCAAAGTAGCAGTCAAAGAAGGGGAAGGTACAGCCAACATAGTCACCGCTGAAGAAAGAAGATGAAGCTGCCCAACTAGACTAATCTACAATCAATAAAATAACCTTCAGTGATGGGGGGAAAATCTTAAAATTCTAAGACAAAAGAAGACATCATTTTATTAGTGATCATTATTTAAAAGCCCATGATGATACGCTTCCATTTTTTTCCTGTCAGCCAATGAAAGGAGGCCCTCCATGCCAGTAAGAATGACCAGAATGAATATTTTCTCCACTATTAATGCAGGTATATCTCAAAAAGGCATACCTTGCAAAACTATCACTAACTATAAAAGAACAAGGAATAGAACCAACTCTTTTTGTTGGGCACAGAAGCCCAATAGAAAAATCTCACACAACTCAACTAACCGAGGAGTGAGGACAGCAAGTCTTGACTTTTATATTAATTTTGTGCATAACTATAAAAGGCTGAGTAGGTCGCTTCATTTAAATCCTAGTATGCAACCAATAAGTTCAATGTATTTACCCGTATGTTCACTGCACCAATTTATTAAAAAAAAATTGGACATCCAACTACAACTTTAGCGACATTCTGCCTAATCTATATAATAACCAGTAACAAGAGAGTGTTGTAAGGTAAAAACAGAGAGAGTAAAACTACGCCCCTTTTATGTTATTATCAATATTTAATCTCTGTGTGTGTTCAATTGGAGAGGAGGGGGCTAAAAGTAATAATGCCAACAATATATATTATATACCAAAGTTTTGTTCATAAATTGTTTTGTATTGTACCAGCAACTTGATATGCAACATTGTTTAATGACCAAAGTTACGCAAGTTTAACCAACCTTAAAGGACACCTCATCTAGGCTTGTAGTGGATTTTGACAGACAGGTCCTGCTTCTATTTGCATCAGTTGACAGTGGAACTGTGCTAGTCTCAGAGTTGTGACCCATGGGAATCTCTGAAGGTACAGACTTACTGGCTTCTGCAACAATATCTGGATTTGACATGTCCTTCTGAATATCTACGGATCCTTCAGCAGTCAGGAGCCATTTCCATACTTTCCCATCATCAGAAATGGTGATTAAACGCGTCTTAGATAAAACAAGGGATTCATCACAAAAATCAAATGGATTATCAAAATCCACATCAGCTGAATGATGTGCATCTGAATAAAGCTTGCCAATAGTTTGAAAGGCGGCATCTGAATGGGAGATAACAGCTGCAAGAATTGAGGGGGAAGGAACGGTTGTCCCTATTGAGGGCATCAATTCTTCCATCGCACACATTGTGTGCACTTGCTCTCCGCTGTGACAACATGCAGATTATTATCCCTTTGAACTCCCATAAATACAAAAATTTGATATGTGCAAGGTTATGAAAATGGGAAAATTAGAGTTTCAACTCACGATCATGCAGAAACAAGGACAAAGTAAAAAATGTTTTACAAGGTAACGAAAAACAAACCATTAGACTAATGAAAAAGAGCATTGCAGATGAGTGCTCACATGAGTTAGTGAATTCAGTTAAAAGCAACTTATCTGGCTACCAGAAAACAAATAACTACTGAGTTAAGTCATGGCGTACTTCATACAATGCCACGATAGCTACAAATCAATCCAGCTATGAACTGATTGAAACCAAAATCAATCAACCTACAAATCAATCCTGCTATGAACTGATTGAACCCAGACTTGATCAGCTTGCAAAGTTTTAGTTCAAGCATGTTGAAGTGTGTGACTATCTCATCTAAAAACTTAAATTGTTAGAGAGATCACCCTTTTAATTATTTAATTATATCCTCAATACGCCCTCTCTCGTGCCCTCTCTCGTACAGGCCTAATTCTTTTACAGGGCCAAGCATGTGGAAATTCTTTTTAATTTGGGTGGCGGTGAGATTCAGTCGCATGACCTATGCCTGCTTTGATACCATGTTGAAGTGTGTAACCATCTTATTTAGAAGCTTAAGCTGCTAGACAAAACACACTTTTTAATTATTTAATTGCTTTGATACCATGTTGAAGTGTGTAACCATCTTATTTAGAAGCTTAAGTTGCTAGAGAAAGCACACTTTTTAATTATTTAATTACATTCTCAACATGCTCCCTCACGTGCAGGCTCTAGCTAAGTTAGGTAGTTTGTTGTTAGAATATCTATCCTAGTAGGAAGATGGAAAGAATATACTATACACTATAGGGGAGTCAAAGAATAGGCCTGTTGGAACTATATCAAAATTAAAATGACAAGGAATATTCGTATCCGTATATAATAAGTTGGGCTCTATCCTTCCCGTCCACCTCATTAATATCTGGAGGGAAGAATCTGAGGGTAGCCTGGCATAACCAAATAATTGTTTTGCCAATGAATGATTTCTCGCAACAGAAATAAGTAATTGAAAACATTTCCAATACCGGCAGTGGCTCCCGCTGAAGCAATTGTAGCAACTCCTGCGCCGATTCATATTGCACCTTCTAATCTTACATAATAATAAAGAAAGTTAGCTCTTTATTTGTTTACCTCGCCCTTCTTTCTTTTCTTCGATTTTAGGTGGTAAAAAAGAATGGAATTTCTGACCTTGTACCCAAAGTGCGGTACACCTCACACAAATGTTGCAGGTGGCAGATGTATAATGTACTACTTCGATCCAGCAACTTCTTAGGAGTAGGTTTTGGCTTGCCCCTCTCCATACAGTCAAGTGGCTTCTTTTTCATGGGCCAAGTACGTGGAAAATCTTTTTAGTTTGGGTAGCGGTTAGATTCGATCCTAGGACCTCTGCCCGCTCTGATACTATGTTTAAGTGTGTGATCTCATCCAATGTTAGGGCCCCAAAATCAAAATTGCTCACCTCCAGATGCTAACCACTAATCGTGAGGTGGGGTGTTAAAGAACAACAAAAGTCCCACACTGGTGTTTAATGAGATGGATAAACTCCTTATAAGGCTTGAACAATCCTCCTCTCTTTGAGCTAGCTTTTGTGGTGTGAGTTAGGCTCAGGACCTAATTTCACCGATATCAGAGCAGGGTCTATCTTACCTAATGTTGGGGCCCCCAAAATCAAAATTGTTCACGCACAAGATGTTAAGCACTAGGCGTGAGGTGAGGTGTTGAAGAATGACAAAAGTCTCACATTGGTGGTTATAAGATGGGTGGAATCCTTGTAATACTTGGGCAATCCTCCTTCTAGCTTTTGGGGTGTGAGTTAACCCAAGCCTAATTTCACAAAGCACATCAAGTTGTATTCATAATTCCTTGTTTTGAGATGCAATAATGTTCTTTAAGAAAAATTAATTGTTCTCCAATGTTAAGGCCAGTTTGGCCCTAGATTTCCCAAATAATATTTGGAGAAAATTTTGGCAAATAGTGTTTGTCCATACAACTTGTCATTATTTGGCAAATATCCCAAATACTAGTTTTTTCTAGTATTTGGGTCAAATCTCATTATTTGGGATCTTTTAAAATTGAAATTTTTCACCAAAGTTTTATCTTTTACAAAAACACCCTCTATAGTAGTTATTTGCGTTGTATTACATAGTTTTTTAGGTGAATATTCAGTGAATATGAAAATGATGATATGGCTATTGATAAAATTGATGAACAATCAGCTCAGAGTAACAAAGTCATGTGCTTTGTCTACTTCATGATGTACGAAATGGTGCTTGTTGCACTCACTCCAAACTATCACATTGCTCTTGTCATGGGCACTACTTGTTATTTGTTGCAACGAAGATCCAGTTGACTTGTAATACAAATTTATGGTTTTAGTTTTGATAGTTTTCAAAACTTATGGATATAAATCATATTTTTCTAAAAGATGAAATATATTTTCCAAATACTATGGCCAAGCACATGGTCAATTTTCACCTAAATAACATTTGCCAAGAATATTTGAAAATCTATGGCCAAACGTTAGCTTAAAGGTTCTCCAAATCTCACACCTCTAAACAATGAGTTACAATTTTCTAACTAGATTAAAATAATTTCTCAGAAACACCTAGCAAACAGTGAACTCAATGTAAGTATAACAACAATGACAAAGTTGTCTTGTCTCCCATATCCTTTATTTGCATTATGTTTTATTCTTGCAAAGTCATAGTGATTCCAAGAGACTGGGTCTTTGGGACAATTTCCCTCGATGTGATTTTAGTTCCCCCTCATCCCTTTTAAATCATCTTTAATCATCATAGTACTGAACTAATGGACTCGGTGCAGTTGGAGACATGTTTAAACCATACAGGTATCAGGTATGTGCTCTCATTTTATCTCTTGTGTGGTACTCTGTCAGGTGCTAGTAAATTATGTTCATTTGTTTTTGTTTTTTCGGGAAGTACAACTTAAACACCAAAATAATTCTAATTTAACTTCATGAAACAACAGGGAAAGAAAATAAATGTTTGTGTATGAGAATCAATAGCCTAAACATCTAGACAGCTGCAGGTTAGGATAAGCTTTGGGAATTGAAGTATTTGTACATTTTGTTTTGCCTCACATAGAAAAACTACTAGTAACCCTTCTAAGTTTGTGACAGGAAACATTGGATTCACCGCGACGGACGAATACAAAAGTCAACATAGTGGACTATATAGTCAACCATTGGCATATCACTAAGTGATCCTAAAACAAAAATCGAAGAGTGAAAGCAACTCATACTTCTCGGTTAAATGTTCCTGAGTTACGATAAGCATAGTACAATATACCACAACAAGTAAAAGATCACAGGTCTATCACGTAAAGCTTCAGCAATCAGTGACTAAATAATTGAATTTCATGCGAAATACTCTAGTTTATAAGTACTTACTCTTTCCGCCGCCAAGTACTGAGCTTTCCATCAAGATGAGCACAGTACAGAACTTCAATATTCGAGTCAGGTAACACCTCCAGAAACTTCCCACATCCCCGGGGCAGCCCAGACGAGAACAGTGCTGTCTCATACTGCAGATCAAACACTACCAATTCCCTCGGAAACGCCACGAAGATCAAATGCATCCAGTGTGGTGAAAATGCAAATTTCGAAATGTACGTCGGAAATGTAGCTGATGCCGGAGCTCCATTACCTCCAGTTGATGAATCCCTCTCTAGTTTCTGCAATTCAGTAGTATCCGTACGAATTTGAAGTTCCTTAAGCACCACATCATTCTCTGTATCTCCCAATGCAGTCACTGAAAGCAAAAATCCTTTAAGTCCTAGGGCACAAAAATGCCGCGAATCAAACGGATCACGACGTAGACACGAGAAATACTCCGGCGCAGCATCATATTTGAAGAAACACCGACCCGTGGAAGTATTAAACAGAGAAAGCAACGAAGGTCCACATAAAGCAGCTAAGATCCATGAATCCGGTCCAGTTTGTACCCAACATAGATCCTGAATCCCAAGTTTAGAACCTGAACCAGTATCAAAGAAAATCGTCGGAGATTTAGACCGGAAATCAAGTAAACAAATTCGTCCTTGACGATCACCGACAGCGAGAAGAAGATGATGTTGAGGAACGTCGATTAAATGCGGAAGATTCTGTGGGGACCACTTGACGGAAGTGATGAAAGGGGACAATGAGGTAGTAGAAGAGGACGGTGGTGGAAGAGGGATAGTAGTAACGAGTTGCATAGAATGAGTTTCGACGACGGATACAGAGCTACCGGAGGCGTAAGCAAATAGGCCGGCGGGAGAAATATCAGCGGATCCACCGTTGTTCCGGGAAGGTGGGCCAGGTAACATACAGTCCCATGACTCATTTGGTGGCTTTTGAATTTGTATCGACATGGCCGGAAAATGCTATATTTGGGAAATTCCGATCGGAGCTGAGATTTTGGAATTTTTGAACGGAAAATTCAGTCGAGACTGAAGAAGATGGCCGGGGACATTGTAGCACGTTGAAGAGTCTTCATAGCAACTCTTTTTTATTATTATTTATATTATATATACTATAAAGTTTTTGATAATTGATTTTAATAATATTTGGAATTTGTAGCTATGTTTTATGATAAAAATCTCAAATTTTAATCTAAACATTTTTATAGTTTATATCTTAATGCTTTGAAATTTTATTAACTTTTTAAATTTGATCACCTTGAAGCAATAATCAAAAGTGATCGTGATCATATCAAAGTAGACTATTCTTAATAAGATATTTGAGATAATCTCAATCTTGAATTGTAATTCTATATTTTTTATAGAAACGAAAAGTAAGAACAAAATTTATCGTAAAATTGATACATAAAACGACTTAAATAGTTTGTTTCAGTTTGAATTCTCTCAACGAAATTATAACAACAAAAGAGAAAAGTATGGAGAAATGACAACAAACAATTGTATGTAAACATGTATAAAGTAAGTATACAGTTTGATGATATAATTAAAATTATTCATACGTAGAAAAAAAAGATGAAATGGTAAACAACTATTTGGTGTATTTGAATGTACAACAATTACATACACAATCCTTGACTTGTATTTCGAAGGTACCAAAAGTTAGATGTCAAGTTTTAAATCGACTAGTGTTCGCCATGAGTTATTTTACTTTATTGTATATATTTGAACTAGCTCATAAAAGTATTTGTTTTTAGCTCAAAAATGTCCTTTTTTTAGATAATCGACACGGTTCTTAATTTTTAATTTTTTTTAATCTAAAAATTGAAAGACTATGCGAATTCTTGAAGTGCGAAATTGCTGCTGAAAGTTTGACTAGAAATTATGAAAATATTTCATCAAAGAGCATGTGTTCTAGAGTTATAAAATTGGCCAATGTCAAAATAGATATTTGGGTTCGATTTCAAGCAGCTATATTTTTATGTATATTAATGAAACGATCCGTTATGTTGATTTTAAAAAAAAATTATAATTATAAGTATGTATATTCTATGTTGATTTTCAATTTATTGAAATCAATGGACCGAATCGATTGTCCCTCAAGTTAAACCAGCCATGTCTATTGATTTCATGGATTGGACCCTAAGGAAATAGACAATCTACCAATCTGGTATTGATTTTCCTTAAAAAATCGTTTCAATTCATTAATTTCAACTCAGCTTTTAATAGTACAAACACGATAAAATATCGAATAATTAAAATACAAATATGTTAAATTCTGAATATAAAGTAGAAAAATATTGGATGGGTAATTAGAAATGAAAACACTTGTTATTGTAAACATAAGTATATCTATAGAATAGGTAAATGATAAAGCTAACTTGAAAGTTAAAGAGTTTGTGAGTGAATGAGATTAATTATTATATGCCGTATAAGTCTTCTTTCTTTTCTTTTTTGTGTTTAGTCAAATGATAGATACAAAATAAAAAATGGAGGTCTATCTGATGCGCACAAAGCGCTCACCCTAAAGACAGAATTTGTGAAAGAGATTATAGAAACGATCAGTTATTCTAAAAAAATTAAGAAAAAATACCACTAAAATATAAAAAAAAGTAAATGTAATATAACCACGTTTGAACATACAATAATCCTTTTTCAAACTTGAAAGATTAACTTAAAATTGAAGTGAACTTTGATTTACAATTTATAACCAAAGAAGTTCTTTTAAAAAATTAAAATAAAATTTGTATGTGAAAATCCTTCAAAAGTATTAATTACTATTAGTTTTCCCTCATCATTTTTTAAAATTATTTCGAAATAATTTTTTTGAATCAAATATTTAGCATAAATATTTTTTCTACCTCACGAAGGTAGAGATAATGTATGTATATACATCGCCCTTTTTGAATTTTACTTGTAGAATTATTTTAAGTATATATTTTATTATTGTTAGACGATATTTTCCGTCAACTTATTTTTGGTATTTTCTTGAAGTAATGAGATACTTTCTCATAATAAATATTATGTAAGACCAAAGTAGAGAAAAATAATAAATACATGCTAAATAAGACCCTAAATAATAGAAGTAATACAAAGTTTTAACTTATAAATAACTCAACTTTCTAATATAGGATTAAGAATTGCCTAATTACTCAATCATGACCTAACAAAAGTGTATAATTTCAAGTGACCTTTCTGATACTTGTCAATTCATTTGTGTTTTACTTGTTTAAGTATTTGACTAATGAAAAGGAATTTTAAAAAATACTTTTCCTTCTACTAAGATATTTATTCTCTTTATTAAAATATTATTAAAATAAAAAAATATTATTACTCTAATTTCAACTTCCAAAGAAAAGTTTGGGGAAGGGAAAAAATTAAGTTCAAACTATACAATTTTTGTTAGTTTAGCTCGTAATTATGTTCGGACACAATAATTTGTTAAATTACCATTCATATTACTTTTCGCTAGTTTAAGTCGTAATTATGTTTAGGCACAATAATTTATTCATTTACGACTCATATCATTTTTTGTTAGATAGATATAGTAACGGACTTATGTATATGTATCTTGAATATATATGGGTCAATTTAGGTGTAATTTGTTTTAGATGTATTGTATTCTTCCATGATTTACATTTATATATGATACATTGTTCTCTCGCTTATCTCTTTTCTATCTCACTTGTCGCTCTCTCTATGTATTTGTATGGTAAAATGTGTTTGAATTTTACAAAATTTTATTTATTTGTATATATAGTAAAAATTTCATGTATAAGTGTATCCAAAAACAATTTCATTCAATATATATATATATATATATGATAGTAATTTCATTTTATATATCCCATATAATAAAATAAATATATCTAATATCAAAGATGCATGTACTTAATATCATCTGTATATCTGTTAAAACGATTGATAAATATACGTATTAAAAAAAATAGAAGTTTAATATGACATGGCATTCAACCAGGAGAATAGGAAGCTTTAATTACATAAGTGTTTTTTTTTTTAAATAAGAATAATTAAATGATATTGTAATTCGAGAAGAAACAAAAATATTTAATAAGCAATTTCCCAAAACTATTCAGAAAATTTACTAAGATATTTATCTAATTAGGCAATTTTCCCAAAAATTAAATACTTCTCTTCATTTTGTAAAATGACAAAGATTATAGTCTAATTTTTTTTCCTTTTCAAAAGTAACTAAAGAAAAGGATCGACTAATTAATTAACATGATTAAACGTTTAAGGAGCTCAAATCTTTTTTAAGAGTTACAATTATTGATTTTTGTTACACCAGGATATTCATTAACTGGTTATTGGTTTAAATAATATAAAGAAATAAAAGCAATGTTTATTGGGAAAAAAACAATCTCAAAGATTTGTTGAGTTCTTTGTTTTTTCTCTTTTGATTTATCACTCAATGTCCGTCGTTTTAAGGGACGGATAATTTGAATTCGCATGAAAAAATCACATTTTGATGATTTTTAGCGTTTTCTATCAAAGGTGACTTCATATTCAGAATTTAAATTCAAGACTTTTGATTAAGAATGAATGAGTAATCTATCACTCCATCCCAACCTTTGATACATAGTACTTGTTTTTCCTTGTTTTTTCTTTTTTACTTTCCTCTTATCTTTTTTCAAGTTGTAAAATTTTCTTTTCATTTTTTCTTTAATGTTTTAGAAGCCAACCCTTCGTCAAATGGATCTAAAGAAATGGATTTTGGGGCTAACTCAATCCTCAAAGCTAGCTTATGAGGGGAGAATAGTCCAAGTTCATATAAGAAGATCATTCATCTTATTAATCATTAATCATCGATATGAGACTTTTTTTCATTTTTCAACACCCCATCTCACACTCAGGGTTGGACAATTCAATTTAGGGATCCATCATCGATGATTGATAAGATGAGTGATTTTCTTATATGAATTTGGACAATTTTCTTCTCATAAGCAACTAGTTTTGGGGGGTTGAGTTAGGCCCAAAATCCATTTCATTATAGAGAAAACTACCGAAATAGCAAATACAACAGACATAATAAGGTTCTATAGCTATAGTTTCAATAATTACATTCCATAACTATAGTTGTTGTTATAGAAGTTGCAGTTTGTCTATTTCTATCCATTTGTATATTTCACTTGCGAATATACAAATTAGGCAACTATATACAAATTTTGTATTTATACATTTAGGAATTTTTCAGAACTCTGTTTGTATATTTCGCTTGCCAATATACAAACAAAGTAATTTATTATGAATTTTTCATAAATTATATACAAATAGCTAGGGCAAGCATATACAAAATTTTAAATTTATACAATCAAGAACCGAATTATATAAATTCTTGGGTTATACAAATCATGTTGATTATACAGATAAGGTGATTTATACATATTAGGTGAATAACGAGAATTAAAAAAATTATAGCCGTAATTATAATTTTCTTAAACTGTAGCTATAACAACTAATATAGGTTAAATGTTTGCTATTCTGCATGATTTTCCTTTCATTATATTGTATTAGAGTCAAATTCGGTGTGGGCCGTAGAAAATCGAGCAATCATGGCGTGGAAATATACCCCAATCCATAAATGGCACACTCCAAACTAAACAATTCTGAGACCTTGAATAAAGAAAGGGTGATGAAATAGTGAGTTAGACCTAAGACCTAACCTAACAGAGGTCTCGAATAAAGAAAGGGTGATGAAATAGTGAGTTAGGCCTAAGACTTAACTTAACAGAGGTGAAAAGATTTGTAAGAGAGAAAAAAGGCCAAGCACCAATCTTCACCATTCACAAGCCATCAATAGTAGGACAAGTCCACATGATTACTGATCCTCTCCACTTACAGAATTCAAATATTGAGGGGTCATACTTGCAAAGATGTTGCACAATCTTGTACAATAATGATCCTAGAAGAAAAATCCATAACCAAAGAGATAAAGTTGCATTCAAATTCCATCTCAAAATTATTATTTTTATCTTACGTACCAAACGATCTCTGAGTGAACAGTATTAGAGCTGAGGTCAAAAGAGAAATGGACCCTGACACAAATGTTGTATTGGGCAAGGATGTTTTCTTGTTGTGCCTTAAGGCTGGCATTGATGGGGGCATTCATCATGGCTTTAGTGCTTGTCCTTGATCAAGCAGAGAGACATCACTTTAAAAAGAGTGTTGATATTGGCTAATTTCAAAATATAACATTTATGAGTTTTTGACCTAACCGGACAAGAACGAATTGTTTGGATAGTAAATACCTCTCATTTTCAGGTTTTAAGATTGTGAATTCAAGTTTTCAAGAAAATAAAAAAATGGAAATTTTCTAGGAACGAATTAAAAAGAATGCATGAAAAAAAAACATGACGTTATCATGATTAACTACACAATCAAAGAACCAGTAAAAACTTGCCTATATTAGACATGCGCATCAAGCAAATGAACATAAGGTACATGACATGTTTAAATCACAAAATTATTAAAAGATATGTTAATTTTATATACTTTAATTTTAAATCACAAGATACAAGTTATTATTTATTTTTTTTCTTACCCTCCTTATTAAATCTATAACCAAAAAAAATATAAATTAAAATATATATAAGTAAATTTTGATAGTAACCATAGGTGAAACTTAAGTCAGAAATTACCTAACATGTCAGAGAGGAAGGTTGATCTTCTTGGTTTCATCAATGTTTTGAAGTCCTATTTGAATGCCATATTCATGAAAGTAATTAAATTGAAGTGTCTTCATTTTCTTGACTATGTTTTCTTACCTCAAATGAGTAAAATTGGTAGTTGATGTAGATATAAATTTAGGAAGATGGGTAGTTTTCTTGATTTTATCCATCTTTTGTGAAGTTACTCATTGAATTGTATTTATTACTTGTCTATATGTTACTCTCTTCGTTCAAGCGTTTTTCGAAAGTTAATTTGATTAATTTTTAAAGTTAAATTAGATCATATTAATTCGATATTTTAAACAAAAAAGTTAGATATTTTAAAACTATATGAAAAGTACTATTCATTGCAGTTTTTTGTATATTAATATAATGAAAAAATATATCTTAAAATATTAGTCAAAGTTTTAATAGTTTGACTTTAAAAATAGAAATCATGACAAATAGTTTCGAACGGAGAGAGTACTTGGTTACACCAAAGAGTGATATTGCTAGTCTACTTTCATTTAAAAACTCATCTTTGATTTTGATGTTTAGTTTATATAGATCACTACTTGACAATTATTTCCATTCACTACCACATATATATTTTTTGGTGACAATAAATACATACTTTAATGAAAATTATTAAAATTTTTATTAATATAAGTTAATTATTATTATATCCAATGTCGTTATAGGCTTTAGGAACACTTATAAAGAGTACTAACTAGCGTTAAAAATATATATTTAGCAGCAATTAAGCTATTGCCTTTAATTAACTGTCGATAAAGATCATTTTTGACAGAGTGATCGTTCCTTTTATTTGTCACAATTTTCTTTTTAAGCATCGAAAAATATGAACTTTGACTAACATTTAAAATATATGTTTTCATCATATTAATATGACATTATTATAATATATTAGCTTTAAATTGACTCTCAAAAAGCTCAATGTGACACAAAAAAAGAACAGAAAGAGTATATATATACATACATATATCTTCTCTTTAATGTTAAATTTTTACCTTATTGGTGGGACAAAATTATTATGAAAAAGAAATTCATGTTTTTATTTATCTATAGAAAGATTAAACTCCTTAAATATTTGGAGCTATCAGAAATTGCATCAACAGAAAAATCTTATTTAACTGACAATATTTTTTTTCATCATTCAATGAATAAAAAGGGGACAAAAATGTAGTTCAAGTTCATAAATAAAAATTATTTTTATATATGAACCTAAGCGTTGGGTAAAATATTATATGATTGAGAATTATTGCTAAGTAGAAATTACATTAGATTGAATAGTTGATAATTAGCGGTTTTCAAAATACGTGGAGTCACTACTATAAAAATGACCATTAACGGCATTTAATTCTTAATTGCCGCTAAATATATATTTTAGCAGCAATTGTCAGTCTTTGTATATGTTCCTAAAGCTTTTAGCGACATTGGTTCTAATGACACTTAACTAATGCCGATAAAGACTTTAGCACTCTTTATTAGTGTCAATATTTAATGCTGCTAAAAGTTATTTTTGTTGTAGTGAGTTGTAACACAATTTTATCGAAATAATCTCTCTATGAAGCTTTACTTGGAAGTAGTAAATCATGCTAAAGGTCTTTCTTTAGACCTCAAAGTGTGAGGTACTTTACTACATAAGAGAGGTTTGATTCAGTGGATAAATATTGTAGATCAAATAAAGAAAAATGTCAGTTAAGAAATTGCATGTGTTGAAAAGTTTGACATCCTAACTTAATATGAGAAAGTATTGTATCGATAAAATATACGAGAGATGTGTTATTATAAGTAAGTAGATATTACCAACTAATGACTTGTTTTAAAGTCATTTAAATTTATGCCCAATGCGGATAAAATCAGTAGTCACTTATAAAGGCGAATTCGAAATTTGAAGATAGAGCGCACCACTAAGCTAGCGTTTGGCCATAAATTTTCAAATATTCTTGGTAAATATTATTTGAGTGAAAATTTGAGTGAAATTTCACCATGTGTTTGGCCATAGGATTTGGGAAATATATTTCACCTTTTTAGAAAAATATGATTCATACCCATAAGTTTTAAAAACTATTAAAACTAACTATAAATTTGTATTATAAGTCAATTGCATGTTCGTTACAACAATAACAAATAGTTTCCATCACATTAGAGCAATGTGGTAATTTGGAGCGAGTGCAACAAGTATCATTCCATACATCGTGAAGTAGACGAAGCACATGATTTTATTTCCTTGAGTTAATTTTTCATCATTTTAATCAACATGAATCATATCTTTATTTAATATTCATTAAATATTTCATCACTATTTTGGTGTTCACGTAAAAAAATTATGTAATACAACACAAACAACTACTATATAGGGTGATTTTGTAAAAGATAAAAGTTTGGGGTAAAATTTTAATTTTCAAAATATTTCAAATAATGAGATTTGGCCCAAATACTAGGAAAAACTAGTATTTGGGAATTTGGGATATTTGCCAAAAATGTTTGCCAAATAGTGACAAATTATATGGACAAACATTATTTGCCAAATTTTTCCCCAAATATTATTTGGGAAATCTATGGCCAAACGGGCCCAAGAGTGACTCAAGGGTAAAGGTTAAGGGTGGACAAAATGAGGTGGCAAATACGACTAGTTAATAAAGACCATTTTTAGAAAGGTTTATTGTTAAGAAAATTTGATTTTAAAGGCAAAAAAGGTATCCATCACGGGATCCATACCTACATTGTTGCGGTTCAAAGCAGAGACTTCGTCGAGTACACTTAGAGGGCTTTTCATAATACGGGTGCACCATTAAATATACGATCGTTTTATAGAATATCTATACATATATATACGAAAAAATTTAAAAGTTGTCAGTGCACCCCCACCGAACAAGGTGGGTCCGCCTCTAATTATTCGCTCATATGTTAGCCTTATTGATGTGGGTCAGAGTTCAATTGAGTTTAGGCAAATTCCGATAAGATGGGGCAAATATCATAGCTGAATTTAGGCAAATCCCATGTGATGGGGCAAACTTAAATGAGGGTGTTGAGTCCATAGAGGGGTTAGGGGTGTAGGTGACACCTTAACTTAAGATAAAAAGTCCATATCAGTAAAACACATGAGATATGTTGGGTATATAAGTAATAACTTACCAACTAGTGACACGTTTTAAAGTCGTTCAAATCTAGATCCGAAGCGAACTATATCACTAGCGAACCTGCCTGCCAGTACAAAAAGCTCAAAAAATACTCAACCTAGATTGATATATTTGAAGGGTAAGAAAAGTGGTTTTGTAAAATTACACTAAAGTCCAATATCTTTAATAGTTTACTCTTAAAGTGAATTACAAACTTGATCTTCAATTTTAGTCTCTAAACTTAAAGACAAAGAGTTGTCTCTTAACTACCCTCCAAACCACCAAATTACCATGTGAATATATCAAACAAAACAATACATGAAGGATCAAATTGTATTTATGGTCATTCAAAAGGGACCCAAAATTGCTATTTATTACTTTCTTATAATATGTCCAAATCTCAAGTGGATCCTCAATGGTTCCACCATGTGACACACTTAACCAAAAAATAATAATAAAAATTTTTAAATTAGAATCCCATTAACTTATGAATCTCAGTAATTTTGCTATAAACAGAATAAGATTTTTTTTAAATCAATTCTAGTGCATTTTCATAACATCAAAACTTTACCTTAAATAGTAAATTAGGTAATCCATAATAAATTTGAATCATTCTAATTGATCTTGACACATGATTAAAATAGAAATTAAATTTTTTCATTAGAAATTAAAAAAAAAAAGTGGACCATGTTTCAGAAAAAAAAATCTTATTATAGTTTCTTAAGAGTTAATTTTTGTGAAAGGCCAAGAGATTCCCATACCCTAAAAACATACAACATGTCCCTTTTTTTCCCCTTTGAGACTTTGATTGCAACATTACAAGGGTGTCTATTTACTTTTTAAAAATTTTTTCTATGAAAATGACATGTATTTATAAAGTAATTCTTTCCCCTCATTTTTTTGGGTCCACCTAAAGAGTTGTTCTTGTGAAATTATCCTTTGCATAGAAATGCTAAAGACCTTATTATTATTATTATTATATCTTTAGATCTCTCTACACATAAAATGAAATTAGTGTTTTGGAAATTTCAAAATTTAGTTTGAAGTTGTATTTCCAATTTTGGAAAATAACTTATAACATGTTTGTTTTCATGCAACAAATTTAAAAGTGATAAAAAATACACTGGAATTACAAATAAAATATGAAGAAAGAAGAATATTTTACTGATAGTGCGGGTATAATTTTGTTTCTCTCATTGATTCTTCTCTATGAATTTTTCGTGATTCCAGTGTATTTTTTGTCTCGAACATAGGCGGCTATATCTTAATGTTTTTGTGAATATTCCATGAATTTACGAAATATTTGAGATGTCTTTTCAAGGGAATATATTACTTTGCTATAAGCATGAATTAGGGTTTATGATAGAATAGCCTTTAAGAATTCTAACGGAAATCGAATGTACATTGTAGAGATGAACACATGTTGCAGAGTCGTATAAATTTTCAATGTCTACAATATTTTCAACATTCCTTTCAGTTTTGAAGATATATTGAAGCATGAACGTTATTCTACCGTAATCTTTACGATAAATATGACGATATAAAACTCTATGTTCAACTCCAATTCAAACTCCATAAATTTTAACTAAAATGAAAAATATTTGAAATTTGGTTCTATTTCTTTTACACAACATTAGTGTTGGGGTCCTATGGGGGTTTATGTTGATGTAAAAGATAATAGTATTTGTATCATAAAATTTATGAACACAAACAGCTAGTCATTTCCACAAAAAGGGTTAGCCACAAATATATATACTTTATTTATTTAAACAAAAATAAAATAAAATAAAAATATTAATTGTCAAAACCAAGAAACCCCATCCTTGCAAAAGATGGAAGAACACGACACATTGTCCTTAAATAATTTGTCTACCCAAATTGAATCTATTAAACTCTGTTGATAGCTACCTTATTATTATTATTATTTTTCTTTCTAAAACCCCACAATAAAAGTGCAATAACATGAGGTATGAGAGGAATAGGAACATCGATCGGGATTGTGATAAGACGGATAAGATTTTTTTATTTTTATTTAGATATTTTGAGTTTAAGTTTTTATTGACAGTGAAACTAGGGGCAAAGTTAGGTGGAGTTTTGTGAGTTCGGACGAACTCAATAACTTTTTCGCAAAACTTGTATTTGTGTTAGAAACTTGTATAAATATATATGTATATTAACTTGTGAATCCTTAATAAAATTGGTTGACAACTAAGTGATAAGGAAGACTGGTGTTATAGGTTCAAACTGATCCACTATCAACAAATATTTTTTTTCCTTTTTAAAGGAAGCATATTTTGCAAAATTTTCTCTTTCATCCTAAATTTTAGACCACCCAAATTTCTAATTTTAACTCCGCCTCTGAGTGAACTCTTCCTCTTATTGAGCTTTATGTGGAGCAAATTTGAATAGTCGAAACTTCAATGTAAGAAATTTAAGTAGGAAACTTTTTTCCTTTGTTAAGTCTTACATGAATTCGAACTAGTCAAGACTTCATTATAAAATTTTTTATTAAAGAACATTTTTTTTCTTTAATAAACCTCATATGAAGTGAATTCGAATCAGTAAAAAATACTTGACTTGAAAATCAAGAACTGAATCACCAACCAGAAAAACATGAGCAGTAGGAACCATCAAGGGTCATGGTAGGACATATCACATATAAAGTCCCTTCATTTTTCATCAAGAGGTTTTGAGTTTTGAATATGAAAAAAATTAATAGAGAATCAAATTAATCGATATCTCAATGTAAAATACCCTAATATGCAACTTGATAAACATAAATACCCTAATTCACAACAAGGGGTATATCAGCTCTAAATGACAAAGTTGAGGGGTATATCAGACCATTTTCCCTAAAAAAATCAAGCAAGCAAAGAAGCAATTTTTCTTTAACGAGTCTTATATGAAGCAATAACATATCTGATATAATCTCACAAAGTATAATCTAAAAAGGAGATAATCTACACAACTGTTGTTATTACGGAAAGATCATTTTCAACAAACCTTATTTCAAAAATAAAATAATTTCGAATCTTAATATAAATATCGAACGAAAGACTAGGAAAGTTGAGGGAAAATCCCATTAAATTAGTTCCCTATGGTGGTCCTAAAATTACAAGCAAAGATGAGCCATTTTGTATAGACAGTTGTGAGGGTGGGGTTTTTTTGCATTTTGTAGAGAGGTTTGTGGGGCTCTTTTTGTGCAATTTCAAAGTGACACGTCATGATATTTCATTCTCCCCATAGCTAATAATAAAGTCACTACTTTTTTCTTAAATAATATTTACGTTCGATTCAATTTACGTACATCTGAAATAATATTTTGAATCATATGTTATAAAGTATTAAAATTAATTATCAAATGCCATGTACTTTGAAAGTAAAAACTACTTGTTTCAAATTTTACAATATAACATGAATAAAAGTTTATTTAAGTATCAACTTTTTTCGAATACTATTTCTCCTTTTTAAATATTATATTTTTTTATATCGAGACATTTTATCGATTCAAGTTAGTAAGGATTATACGATTTATGGGATATAGTAATAATAATAATTTCTCATGAAATATAAAAATAGTTACTCTGTATTTTAATTATTATTTTTTTAATTCTAAAATTAACAATTTAGAATTAATTATATCATAATCATGGTATTATTTTCTTTCACTTTCGAGATAACAATTATACAATTATAAATTTTAGAATAAAATATCAATTACCAAATCCCCACTCCACCCCCTCCCTCTAAACCCAAGCCTTTTTCTCCCCAAGTACTCCAAAAAAGTCTAAGACTAAAAATTGAAATCTCCCAACTTATCTAAGTATAAATGCAAACACATGTTATATGTACCCTATCTATATATCTATTTTTTTTTAATCTAATAGATTCAAAATTTATGATAAAGAAAACAATGATTGATATAGTGAATCTATTATTAAGAAAAATGAATAATATATTTTCGTATTATCATAAATGGTATGTGGATACCCTTCGTCATACTTTTGGGACATTGGTGTCCCTACTGTCCAAAAAAAAACTAGAGTATATATGCCCTTTATACTAACGGACATACATGTGTCATAATCTTATCCACTGATCCAAACTTCGGATCGATGAATAAGATTGCTCCACGTGTTCCTATTTAGTCTTCCGTTGGAATGAAGTGCATATACACTTTAGTTTTTGGATGGCAGGGGCACCAATGTTCCAAAAGTATGACGAAGGGTATCAACATATCATATACGGTAGTTCAGGGGTGTATTTGTCCTTTTTCCTTTTACTATTTTGCCGTATTAATTGTAAAATAGTTGAATTAAAAATTTAAGATTTTTTAAAAGTTCTACATTTTTCAAAATAATTAACGAGGGTACAATAAGTAAAATTTTTTTTTTTATCCTTTCTTGATTTGTTAAAATGAATCAGTAATTAGGGACAACTAAGAAAAAACAAGTAGACAAGTAACTAAGTATCTAATTTTAATTTGATACACAATTTTTAAAAATATATACACTTTAATCTCGTAATCTTAAACATATCGAAATTTCGTGTATTATTACAAGCCAAACCCAAACCAAAAAAAAAAAGAAAGGAAAATACAAAAACAAGCATCTCTCCCCCCTTTTCTCCCCCAAAAAAAGTTAAGAAAACTTGAAGGGGGTATGGGGTAGGGGGGGGAGTTGGAGAAGTTGAGAGAAGCCTAAACAAATACCTAAAGCTAAAGAGAGAGCTAATTCTTGATTTTCACTTCATACCCCCTCCAAAACACTCATGTAGAGAAAAAAAAGAATTGCTTTTTTCTCTTTGAAGTTACAATCTTTCTTGATATTTCTGTCACTCTGTCTAACCAATCTTGCATTTTGCTTAAAGTACAGTGTTCAAGTTGATATTTTTATTTGTGGGTAAGAGGAAAGAAGATGCCTAGACCAGGACCCAGACCTTATGAGTGTGTTAGAAGAGCTTGGCATAGTGATAGGCACCAACCCATGAGAGGTTCTATCATACAACAAATTTTCAGGTACTTTTGGGGGCAAATTTGTATAGTTTGTGTTTTCTTGAATTTTGTTATCTGTAAAGTGCTCACCATCTGTTTGATCAGGGTTGTAAGAGAAAGGCATAGTGTTGTTACAAAAAAGAACAGAGAATGGCAACAGAAGCTTCCTGTTGTTGTCTTGAAAGCTGAGGAAATTATGTACTCCAAAGCTAATTCTGAGGTATTTTGCTTTTTTCTTTAACTTGGGGTATGTTGAATTTGGATTATATGGAAGAAAATAATTTCAAGATTTTTTTTTGGGTCCCTTTTGTATATTAGGCTGAATATATGGATCCTGAAACACTTTGGGATAGGGTAAATGATGCCATTGATACCATCATTAGGAGAGATGAGACAACAGAGATTGGACAACTCTTGCCTCCTTGTGTTGAAGGTACTAAAGTTTAAAACTTTCATTTACCTTGCTGCTCATTTGTACTGCTCCATTTGTTTTAGTTCAATTACTCAGAAAGAGCTATGTCATGTTGCAAATAGATTTCAAACTGATTATGTCTTGTTTAACATGAAACTTTGGTCCTCAGCTGCTCTTAATCTGGGATGTATACCGGAGAGAGCGTCTAGGAGCCAGCGGAACAGCAATCCAAGGAGTTACCTCAGCCCAAGAACTCAGGAACCTCATTGTGTACCTCCTAAAGTTTTTAGTAGAAGTGCCAATGAACTGAACTCTAACTCATCGTTACCTGTTCGCTCTACAAACCAACCACTGTTCTTGAGACCTACAAATGTCAATACATCCAGATTAGCTTCAGAATTTGACAGGCCTGTAATGCCTTGCATCAACAATCTAGGTGCTTCCTCAAGTGCAAAAGCCATTGTTATTCCGGAAAGTAGTAGTTCATTGGATGTGGGTTCAGTATATCCCCTGTTCTATGGTACTGATCTTCAGCCTGAAGTTTCTCCGCTGGTCCTCCGAGAACCTCAGCATAATGTAATTGTTGGCAAACCTATATATCCATCCATTGTTGAGCCTGCTAAAATCAGCTGCTTCCCAAGCTTGTTTCCTAGCAGGAGAGATGATGTTCAAGAAAAATCTTGTCAAGCAGATTTTAGGGACAAGACAAGAAGGATGCCTGAATTGGATTGTGATTTGTCCTTAAGGTTAGGACTCTCTGCAAACTCTGGCTTGCAGTTGCAACAGGGTCAAATTAGTTGCATTGGTGATTTTAGGCCAAGTGGCAATTCGAATGAAGGGGACCAGTTCAAGCTTATGTCAACCAGTAAAGGGAAAGAGTTTACTTTCTTTCCTGCAGAGTCTGCCAATAGTCCATCAGGGTTGCCATCACGGTTGCACAGAGCTCATGGAAATTTGGAGGGTTATGGTCTCAGTACGGAAACACTATTTATGAAGCATAAGATGCCCGTTAGGCCAAGTGATGGTTTTCAGGAAAGATATGGCTTTGAGGCTGTGTCTACCAGCAAAGACAAGGAGTACCCTTTCTTTTTTGCGGAGTCTGCCAATAGTCACTCCGGGTTGCAAGCAGGTCGGGCGAATTTAGAGGGTGAAGATCAGACTGCAGCAACACTACTTAGGAAACGTAAGATGCCAGTCCATAACAATATGGAACTTGGACAATTTTTGTGGCAAGATGAGCGAACTTTGAACCGTTTTCCTGGTCAAATGAAAAGGCCAGGTTTGTAGTTTGTAGAGAGGTCCATTTTGTTGTATGATAAAATTTTGAGAAAAGAGAAGTTTAGGATGCCTCCTTTGCATTTTATCTTCCACTTATTGCTTAAATATGATCTTTTTCATTGTTGAAATAGCACATAAAAATGTGTAAAAGAGGAATTTAAAACTAACAAAAAGTCCAGCAATTAGCTGGGATGAATGGCTCAATATACAATATTCTCAAATGTGGTATATTGGTAGACTAACTGCCCTATAAGCTTCAAGCATTTTTGCTCAGTTGGTTGAGTATGTAAATGAAGTTAGGTGATATAATGAAACAGTATATGCTAGGACCTTGGATTGCCTGGTCTAAGGTTAGGCATAAACTCTGTGGGTTTGTTTATCCACCATTATATTGACTTGGCCATCATGCTTTGAACTTATTTGCCACTGTTACTGTCGTGCAAATTTTACTAATTTATTCTCTTTATGTCAAAATTTCTTTTTTACGGAAGTATCATAGTGAGTGAAGCGGAATGGGCCAGGATCCGAAATTGTCAAAACAGTAGGTTGGTGGATGATGATGTGTATCAGAAACTATCTTCGTGGGAAAAGAAAAAAGTGCCAAAGTCTCTCCTGCCGTTTCCTTAACATGAATGCTCGTTGAAGTAGTTTGCGAACCTGCTACGTTTTCATTAAGTCTGCTCATATTGAAGCAGCTGTCACAATTTCCTTTTGAATTGCTTCTTTGTTCCCTGGAAATTGGAAGTGTTAACTAACATGGCATGTTAATTATGACTATGAGGAGTCACATGTTTTATTCTAGAAAGGCTGCTTTATACTATCTCCATATTAGTGATATGCATCTGTGAACGTGTGCGCTTGAATGTGCACTTAATTTTGGCCTCACGTTTGTTGATCAATTTCATTCCCTGGTCTGTTCCACATACAGACCAGACATTATCTTTTGTGTAAGGTATTGCCTATATGTTCTAAGAATTGATCTTTTGTGCTTCATTTTGCCTTGTATTCGCATTGCACCTGTGGAAAGAGATCTGGACCGCATTGCCAAAACTTTGCCTGCACTTGATATATATTCAGTGCTGGGGAGCGCTTGATGCCAGGCAAGTTTTTCATTTCATCAATTAATCAATTTTAGTCATTACAAAAATGAATCATATCCATCTCGTATTACATGATTTCCAACAGCACTTCAAGTTATATTGACAGTAATATAATGCAGATGTGTTTTCTATTGACAAACTGGTAATGCAATTTCTGATTCTTAAATCTAATTGGAATTGGCTGATTGCCACAGTTGAAAGGTGATACTAATGTTAGTTTTATATGATTTGTTAAAGGTTAGCTCGACTCAGATTGTTATTGAACATCTTTGACTAGCCTTGAATGTTTTCCCCTAAAACCTGTTCACAGGCTTGGAGTAACGTTACTGTGAAAAATATACAAAATTTTGAAGAGCATAAGCTTGACTAGTCTAATAGAATAAGAGAGTCGGGGAAACATTTCTTTTAAGCAGCTTTTTTTGCCAAGTAATTAAAAAACATATCATGTTGTGTGTTGTCTAAATTGCGCCACTATGAACACACCATAGGTTATGAACTGCATACTAATTTTTGGATATCTCGTTCCTTATTTATCAAACTTCAGATCCAAAATGTTATGCAGTTTGAAGAATTCGGCTTCTGTAGGTTCAATCATTTGTTGATCATGATTAGATGCCTTATAAGCATCTTCTTCGATGAACTAAGCTGATGATGATTTGTAAATTTTTATATGAAGCTAGATGAATGCCCTGTCTCATTTTAAGTCAAAAGGTCCTACAATAATTTGGTTTGCTCGGACTCTTCAAAAATGTTATTGCACTTGTTGCTTTTGGAGGTTCCGACGTATCCATCAACATTTTTTAGGAGTCTGAGCAACATCGATAATAAGTGCATATCTTGTGAATTGTGACAATTACCATCAATGATGTTGCTGCTTGTTTTCTAGAAAGCATTTTTGTTGAACAGGAAAACTAAGTTTTTGGTAGCTATTTCCTTGGATATGCACTGCTTACAGAAAAGGCCTCTGCTGCTGTATATGATAAAGGTGGAAACTTTGTTCCACAGGAACTGCCAAATACATCCAAAAATGTTGGTTTGTCCTGAAGAGCCTTGGTGCTGATCAAAGTTTTAGCCTCTTTGATTTCTATGAAGAAAGAAGGTAAAAATGTTTCTCAAATTGTATTTTACTGATAGAAAAATGGAAAGAAAAGGTAAGTTATTTCTCAAATTTCCTGTCCAAGCATTTAGTCTACAAAGTTATCCAGTACTTGAGTTAGTGGCAGGTAGTAGTAGTAAGTAACTCTTGGAATTAGTCGAGGTGTGCAAAACTGGCCTAAATCCTCCGATTATGAAGAAGAAGTTCCGAAGTAGAAACTTGATAGTAAATTCTTGCTTAGTCTTACGCCTCTAGGGCTTTAGTCAAGTTGTAAGAGTGATGCTCGATGGTTATTATCACATTACGAGTTTAAGTGGAGAATAGTAGTCACTAGCCCTCAAGGATTTCTTATATATAACTTTGAACATGTCTGAACTAGTTTTCGGGGTTTGAGTTACGCTAACGTCTAATGTAAAGTTTTAGGGATATGGTAATACTGAAGCTGCTTCCAAACAAAATCAAATTGCTATACACTTTTAGGCATCTTGATTAAATCATCTTCTAATCAATGATTAGTTGCCTTTTAAAATGGCTTTATCAGATCAAATATCTTAATAACTCATAATGATATACAAAGTCTATCATTTAAAGCTACCTGAATGTCATGTCTCTTTCAAGTCCTAAATTGTGATGATTGTCAAATATTTAATGCTATGTCTATATTCCCAAATGTCCTTTTTGCTGAACAGAGAAATTGAAGCTTTTTATGAGAGCAAAAAAAAAAAAAAGGCAGAAGCTGAAATATGAAAAAGTAGTTAAGTTTGTACATCAAAACTGCCAAATAAATCAAAGAATTTTTGCCTTTTTGGTGAAAAGAAGTGGTAGGTTTGACCATTTGGTTAAATAATTAGCTTCTTGATTACCTTAAATGTATGTACTTTTAACTTTCTTTGGACAAACAAGACATAAAGTTTTTTCACTTATTGTAGATAGATATAGTAATTCACCCCCTTGTTGGATTGCACCTTTTTTTGGTTTTGGATTACATTATTGAAGTTGAGATTTGGCTAATATTGGGATCGAGTCTGTTTGGATTGACTTAGTTTAAGTGTTTTTTTTTTTTTGGAGTAATCGTGTAAATTTGAGTGTTTTGTGTAAATTAAAAAGTGATTATAAGCCGTTTGTTTACAAGATATATATAGTAATTCACCCCCTTGTTGGATTGCACCTTTTTTTGGTTTTGGATTGCATTATTGAAGTTGAGATTTGGCTAATATTAGGATCGAGTCTGTTTGGATTGACTTAGTTTAAGTGTTTTTCTTTTGGTGTAATCGTATAAATTTGAGTGTTTTGTGTGAATTAAAAAGTAATTATAAGCCGTTTGTTTACAAGATTTTTGACTTATAACTCAAAAGCTAAGAGCTAATCCAAATAGGGTAAAGTAGAAACTTAAGAAAACATGAGAGGAATTTTCGAAGCATATGTTAAAAAATATTTTTTAGACTCGAAATTTTATTTGGACATGTATTTTACTTTTTTTTTTTATTTTTTGAATGTTTGTGAGTGCAAGTGAAATTTCATCCAAGGTTTGTGCTAAGCTACTTTTTTTCAAAATCTTATCAAATTTCATGATCAAAAAATTTATCAATTTTTTTTAGAAAAAAAAATCCATGCCCAAAATGGAAGCTATAGTGTGTGTTTGTTATAAAAGGGTAAAATGGTAAAAAAAAAAGAAGGTAAAATAACACAGATTTTTTCAAGAGGTAAAATAGTTTTTTTTTTTTTAAAAAAAAAGACCTAATTGTTTTCTTAAAGATTGTATAAAAGACAATCACAATAAATAATTATGTAAGGCTGTTTAATTGAACACAAAGTTTAAGTAAAAAAAGACAAATTTAAAACTTTATAATTTAAAATAAACTAATTAAAAATCTTTAGTTAAAATTATATCATCGAAGATAAAATTAGTATATTAAAATCAAATTTTTACTACTAATTATTGAAATATATAAAAAAAATTTAAAAATATTATTTTAAAAAAGGATCACCTAAATTTGGAGAGACATATAACTCCCAATTTACTTCTAAATAATTAGATCATTATCTCCCATAATGCATTAATTAGCCTATGGAATAATGAAGTTTTTCATTCATCACAAATTGTTGCAATTTAAAGATTTAACATGTTAATCACGTTTTCAAAGCTTTAAATTAATGATAAAAACGTGTACATAATGTATATTTAGGTAATTAGGCTTGTTCGAAGTTTGCAATAATAAAAAATTAAATTTTCATGTGTATGTGCTCCCAAGAAATACAAAACAATAAAAATATTGTTATTTTATCATTAAATAATAATTAAAAAAAAAGTTACACTAAAAAAGCAAGAAAAACTAAGTTGTTTTTAATAAACGTTTGATTTAAGATCATGAAATGACGTAAGTGTTGAGTTTCTTTATAGGTTAAGTTTTAAAAATAAGGTGTATTTGAGAAATGTAGATGAATAAGTTGGAGGTAAAATAAAGTTCATTGGTGAAGAAAATATTTTTCGTGCTTTCAAATAAAACCATTTCTTCTGGCTTTTAGATTAAAGGGTTGAGAAGATAAACTCCCTCGTGCCATCGTCATCGTCGCTCGTTCGACTTCACCTTTGACAAAAAATAATGTAATTCAGTATCGCAAGATAATTAATGTTCCATTTTATCCTAAAAGGAATTAATCCAAACCTTGAACAAGTGTGTGTGAGATTAAATTCTTTAAATAAACACAAATTTTTGTGGGATGAAACTTTAATTTTCTTTGCTTATTTTTTGTTTTTTATTTACTTTTTATTAAATTCTTTAAATAAACACAAAAGATATCTGTTTTTTCAGCTTTTGCTACCACTGAGAAACACTTTTTTTTAATCAAACACCTCAATTATCTAAAATAAGTAGTTTGTTTAAGAAAATAAACATGTTTTCCCTTTCTAAAAATTTGATCAAATAGATTATAAATATTTGATTGTTTGATATAATAAACCAAAACATTTAAAATTATATGTCTAATCAAGTATATTAAATGAGATATATAGCAAAGTGGAAAGTTAGGAAATTCCTTATCCTTAGGAATATTGAAATTAGATGCTTATTAACACTAATTACTCATATTGAAAAGTTGATTACTTGATTGACATTGATTTAATTATTAGGTATGGCCAATATCTATTTACTAATTAAGGAATAGCATGAGCTCTAGTTAGATAGAAATTGGCACCCTATGTGAGATAGTGCAAAATAAAATACTTTTCACTTATTAATACATTATTTCTGTTAGGGGTGTACAAAATCACATCGAAAACCGAATCAAATCGCAAACAGAATCAAATCAAAAAAAAAGTTCAACTAGTGGTTTGGTTTGATATTGGAAAAAAACCCGACTATATTTGGGTTGGGTTGGTTTCAACAAAAAAAATCAACCCAAGACCAAACCAACCTGACATTATGTTATAATTTTAAAATTTTATTTTATACGTAAAATTACTTACTTTGATATAATTTTTAAATATCTCTTATACTTTTTCATAGTTTTTATCTTTTAATATAATTATTTCATGTTTGGAAGTTAGAATTCTTAATAATCTAATAAGATTATCGTTAGACATGTTGGTAATTACAATACAGTTTAAATAAAAATCAAATTAATACTAATGCAAAAGAAAATTAATTCAACACTAAAAATGACTCTATTGAATATTTGGTTTTTAATTTTACATGGATTTAGACAATTAAAATACATGATCTAATTTTACTTTCTTTTAATATTTAGTCATGTAACTAANTGCGAATTATACACTTGTATATGTATAGTGAATTATACAGTTTTATTTTGCTATGGAGCGCAATTATGCAAAGTTTGCTATAGCATACAAATATAATTTTTTTGTTTTGCTATATGTGAAAGTTGCCCTAATTATAATACATACTAATGCAAAAAGAAAATCAATTCAACACTAAGAATAACAATAATATTAAATATTTATTTTTTAGTTTTATATAGATTTAGACAACTAAAAATCATGATCCAATTTACTTGCTTTTAATATTTAGTCATGTAACTAATACTTACTAAACTTATTTTAACATGATTTAGTACTTTAAATTATGATCAATTTCATTATGACTTATTAATTTTCAATATTTATTTTACGCGATTTTATTATTTATTTTTTTATTGGATATTTTAGTGTGATTAATCATATCATATTTTTTGTTATTTTCTTGAGAAATAACTTAGATAGTTGCATTTGGTAGGAGTAAAGAAATATTTGAAGTACAAGTAAAATTATATGTTTGTATAAATACTTTACTGAAAAAATTCGAAAATCCAAAAAAATTCAAAAAACCGAAAAAACCCAAGTTTTATTGATTTGGTTGTCACGACCCAAAACCGAGCCGCGACTGGCACCCACATTTACCCTCCTATGTGAGCGANTGGATATTTTAGTGTCATTAAGTATATCATATTTTTTTTGTTATTTTCTTGAGAAATAACTTAGTTGAATTTTGGTAGGACTAAAGAAATATTTGAAATACAAGTAAATTATATGTTTGTATGAATACTTTATTGAAAAAACCAGAAAATCCGAAAAACCCGAAAAATCCGAAGAAACCCAAAAAAACTCGAAGTTGAAAATCCGGAGTTTTATTGGTTTGGTTTGGTTTTTAAATTCAAAAACCCGACAGAAATGGTTTGGTTTGATATTTGAAAAATCCGAACCAACCCGGTCATGTACACCCCTAATTTTCGTCAACTTTTAATTGTCATAGTGTCCTTCTTAGAGTTAAATTATAAAAACTTTGACTAACATTTTACGATATATTTTATTCATCATATTGATACACAAAAAAATTCAATATATAGTGCTTTTCGCATTGTTTTTAAATAACTTAATTTTTTGTTTAAAATATTGAATTAATGTAATCCAATTTAACTCTGAAAATTAGTCAAATTGACTTTCGAAAAGCGTAACATGACAAATAAACGTGAATGAATGAAGTACTTCATTCGTATCAATTTATGTAACACTATGTGACTTGACAAAAAAAATTAAAATGAATAAAAAGGTTTTTGAAATAATTTGCGGTCTAAGACACTTACAGATATACTTGTGTATTTCTTGTATATTATATATGGGAAAATGATATGGTATCACTTTCTAAAATATTAACAACCTAGCTTCGGACTATTGGATCCAAAATATACTTTAGGCCCATTTTATAGATAGGATAGAATAACTTTTACATTTAGTAAATATAAAAATGATATTTGTATGTTATAGCTATATAGTTTGCATAATTGTGTTTCATAGCAAACGTTTGATTTGAAACATCAAATTGTATAAATCGCTAGGGGCATCAAATGGCAGCCTCTTGTTTGTATAAATCTCTGGCAACCTCTCAATTCTATTTTATATATTTGTATATCCTCTCAATTCTATTTTATATGTTTGTATATCTACATAAATTTTGAATTTGTATACAATTGAATCAAAACAAAACGTTTGTATATCAAATCTCTCTCTCGCTTTATACAAACACAAACTATACATTGTATTTTGTATAATTTGTGTTTGTATAAAGAGAGAAAGAAAAAAGAGAAATGAGAAAGGAAAGATTTGTATTGTATAATTATAAGTGTATAGGACGAAGATATATGTATTTGCCTTTGTATATACAATTTTCTCTCACTTTATACAAACAGAAATACAGTTTATACATTTGAGTTTGTATAAAGTGAGAGAGGCGAGGGAGAGACTGGCCAAAGGAGAGTGACGATCGGGAATTTTAGGGGAGAGGCAAATGTCAACAGTTTTCTATGGATTAAAATTAAATCAAACTGTGGTTATAACATTTAATTTGAATTAATAGTTTGCTATTATACATAATTTCCCTAAGATATAGCCCTAAAAATTTAGCATACATCAACGTTGATCTATGGTTATATAGTACAATTTTGTTTGGATAAAAATGTACATAATACGTGTATCTAAAGTCTATATGTACAGATAAATATGTGTATAGTCTGTATATATATTATTTGAAAAATGAATATGAAGTGTATAAGAAAAGTCTACTCACAAATATATATATATATATTTTACATTTTTAGAGTAATACATGCTTGATGATACACAACTGTAAGTGTCATTGGCTATATTGATATAAAAAGTGTGTTCCTTAGTTTGCACAAGAGAACACCTTCATAAACAATATATACATCCTTTAATTAAATAAAACAAGGGAAAAGGGTCTGATCTACCCCTCAACTTTGTCATTTAGAGCTGATATACCCCTTGTTATGAAAGTGGCTCATATATACCCCTACTTGTAAACAAATGACTCACATATACCCTTTTCCTCTAACGGAAATGAAAAAAAAAAAAATTTTAATCTAAATTTTTATTATTTTTTTCTAAAAAAATATAATCCCATATGAGTAAATTTAATCCTCGTCAAACGTATTTTTTTTTACTTTGTTTTGTTTCAATGAACTAATTTATAATTATTATTTTGATAATCAAATTTATTTATGTTTCACTAATATTCTTGTAAAACTTATTGTAGATGATCAAATTTTTTCTTCGAATACGAAATTAAATTACGATACACACAAAAAAAAATAGTTTAATTTTTTATTCTTTAAAGTAAGGAATGAAAGAAAACAACAAAATAAGAATAAGAAATTCAAATAATTATAATAAAAGAAGTCAAAAAAATAATTTATGTATGAAAAAAATTAAAATATACCTTGAACTTTGATAGAAGAATCATATATACCCCTAAATAATTTTTTTAAAAAAAAATTAGAAGTAATAAATATAAATTTAAAACTAATTTTTTAACTTCCGTTAAATGAAGGGTATATGTGAGCCATTTTGTAACGGCAGGGGTATATGTGAGCCGTTTGTATAACGGTAAGGGCATATATGAGCCACTTTTATAACGAGGGGTATATCAGCTCCAAATGACAAAGTTGAGGGGTATATCAGACCCTTTTCCCATAAAACAAAATAACACCATGAATACCTAAAAAATAGCTATCAACTTTTCGTTTGTGATATCTATCGAGAATAACTCTCTATTTTTTTAAAAAAAATATTTACATATACACTATATTTTTTATATCGCCACTTATCAAATTATAATACCCTTGTCAAAACAAATTTCTTCCTTAAAGTAGATATAATGTTGTAAACTCAAAAGTATATGATATTAGTGCAAGGGAAAATGGTCTAATATACCCCTCAACTTTGTCATTTGGAGCTAATATACCCCTCGTTATGAAAGTGGCTCATATATGCCCCTACCGTTATACAAACGGCTCACATATACCCCTGCCGTTACAAAATGGCTCACATATACCCTTCATTTAACGGAAGTTAAAAAATTAGTTTTAAATTTATATTTATTACTTCTAATTTTTNTTCTATCAAAGTTCAAGATATATTTTAATTTTTTTAATACATAAATTATTTTTTGACTTCTTTTATTATAATTATTTGAGTTTCTTATTCTTATTTTGTTTTTTTCTTTCATTCCTTTGTTTAAAGAAAAAAAATTAAACTATTTTTTTTGTCTATATTTTAATTTGATTTTTGTATTCGAAGAAAAAAATTTGGTCATCTACAATAAGTTTTACAAGAATATTAGTGAAACATAAATAAATTTGATTATCAATATAATAATTCTAAATTAGCCACTAAAACAAAAAAAAAAGTCAAAAAAATATGTTTGACGAGGATTAAATTTATTCATATGGGATTATATTTTTGTAGAAAAAAAAATAAAAAGTTAGCTTAAAATTATCTTTTTTTTCATTTCCGTTAGAGGAAAAGGGTATATGTGAGCCATTTGTTTATAAGTAGGGTATATATGAGCCACTTTCATAACAAGGGGTATATCAGCTCCAAATAACGAAGTTGAGGGGTATATCAGACCCTTTTCCCTTAGTGCAATAATTTTATATTATAACTTTAATCGGAGTTTTATTTAGGCACATCACTTAAGAATGATTTTTTTTCTTTTTCTAGGGAAGACTTTGATATACAAAAATATTGGTATAAATATTCTTAATATCATATTATCAATTATTTATGTTTTATCACCATTTCTAACAACCTTTTTTTTTTTAATTAAAAAAATAAAAAATAGTGAATATAAGATTAGAATTAAGGAATTGGTCTATTCTTTAATTAATTGGAACAAGTATCTTGACCACAACCAAACCATAATCACAAGATTATGATCATTGACCTTGACCTAATGACATGATTTTTTCCTGATTAATAATTTAAGACTAATTAATCTATTATATTATGCCTCTCTTTGACGTGTTAGGTAATTTAATGTTATTTAATTACCCAACAAAGACCTTTTTATACTTTAATTAGTCTAATGAAAATTAATACCTTCATATTAAATGTTTGTCCCCTAGTGATTTTTCATTTTTTAATGATCAGGCAATACGCAATTGCTATTCTTTAGGTACGTAAAGATAAATTTTGCTTCAATATAATAACCCGTAACTTATATAGAAGAAGTAAAACACATAAAGCAACATTGTAATAATTAAAAGAAATATTAGTTAACTCGTTAAATAATAAGTCTAATATACAATTATCAATTAATGGAGGGTAATATAAGTCAAAGTCAAATAGTAAGTGTCACGTATATTCTAAATTAATTTTAAAAAAAAATTCTTTTGAATTGATTAGAGCTGGGCATAAACACCGGAAAACTGAAATACCGTATCGAACCGAATTTTTTTGGTATTTCAGTTTCGGTTTTTCGGTTTTCGATTCGGTATCCGATATATATTTTTGTATTTTTTGGTATTTCGATTTGGTTTTTGATATGTAATTTTGTGTTATTCGGTATTTCGATTTATCGAAATATATTATATTATAATATATATTTATATTAAATTAATTATTAATGTTAAATAATAAATATTATAATTTAAAATAAAAAATTAAAAAGTAAAAGACACTTTTTGATGTAACTATGTTTAGTCCATTAAGCTGAAAAATCAAACAAAAAAATTTGTAAGTTTTTAAATTTTAAAAAGTCCAACTAAGCAGGCTCATTAAAAAAACCGAATTAACAAAACCAAACCGAAATAATATAAATCGAACCGAAATAATAAAAACCAAATCGAACTGAATTATTTCGGTTCGGTGTTCGCTACACGTTGTACAAGAACCGAAAATTAAAAAAAAACCAAAAAAAATCGAAACCGAACCGAATTATCGAATGCCCACCTCAAAAGTGAATTATTTTTTCTGCATTTTATTTTTGAAAGATTTAAACAGTAAGTCTCGAAAGAAATTATGTTTGAATAATTGTAGATTCTTTTATTTTATTTTTAAAAGAATTATTCCATAGACAAAAAGAAATAGACATGTAACAAACTCTGACATTGAGAATTAAATAAACCGAAAAAAAATATTTGTTTACCTACCTACAAATAATTGAGCTAATCACGACTAGTTTAGTTTGCAAATTTAAGGTCCCAAAACCTTATATTACGTATTAATACGAAAAGAATTGCAACTTATATTACTATTATTTGAATATATTTTTTAAATATAAATATTAAAATATAAAATAATTAATCCACTCAAGATTGAAGAAACAATCAACTTGATTTTAAAAAATATTATTATCTTTGTCGCAATTTATGTAATACTTTTTATATTTTGAGAGTTAAATAATTTGATCTTAACCAAAAATTTGCGTATGAAATCTTTAATTTTTTTAAATAAAATTTGTATATTTATAAAGTACGTGAAAAAACTAGAGTATAAGTTACAGTATTTGACAAATCAAAATATTTAAAAGATATATGAATAAATTTCAGCCAGAGATAGACTTATTTGAATATTGAAATTCGATAGCTACCACATAAATTGAAATGTAGGAATCATATTAATAAATTTGAATGAAGAATATAATATTTAACTTGAAATAAAAAAATGTAAGAATGTCAGCCAAAATACTTAGTAGCTCAATTGATGAATTATAAATCAAAAAATATAATTTTTATCGATAAAAGTTATTCATTGCTAATTTCAAACTTTTGTATCGTAAAATATTTCCGATGACATACCAAAGTAGTCATGCATGACAGATACACACAAGTAACAAAAATGATGTTTTGTTCAAATAAACAAGGCTATAGAAGAAAATTTTGAAAATATCATGATTACAACAAAAATCAACACCAAAAATAAAATAAAATATCTAGCTAGAATTCACAAAAAAAAAAAAATCAACTTTATTGGTACATAAGTCTGAAAATCAAACACTATAGTATTACTCTCTAATTCAACAACCTAACTAAGGCAAATGACAAGAAAGTGAGTGGCAAAGTTGCAAGAACCAAAGATGGAGCTGAGGCACTTGGTGCTGGTGGTGAATTGACCGGCGAATCGCTCGATGGCACGGTGGGGCTGGATGGTGTAGCCGCGGTGGAAGGCGTGGGGGCGGTCACGTCCGAACCGGTGACATTGATGGCTAGTTTTTGACCTAATGAACAATGTCTAGGGAATGTACACATATAGTAATGTTCACCAGAATTTGTGAGTCTAATTCTGGCTGGACCATTGCTAATTGTGTTTATTGGAGAAGTTGTGTTACATGAGTCATAAGATGCCTTGCTAACCATTGCAACATTATGTGTCCCATTCACAAAATTGAAAACTACATTTTAAAAAAATAAATAGAATTATAAATCGAGCAATCATGTATCACGATGAGTCGATTTCTGTCATAATTGATAACCTGATAAAAATCGTAAACGAAAATAATAGAGTTGAGTTTTAGTACTTACCAAGAGTGTCTCCAACTTTGAATGATTTGTTATTAGCCCATCTTTGATAAGAATTTGGGCCACTAGTAGGAACACTCCAGCCCAAGTTATCTCCAACAATATAAGTTTGGGCTACACTAGCCGGTGAAGGTGCCGTTGCCGGAGCGACAGACACGGATGGGGCTGGAGCCATCACCGGGGTGGCGGTGGGTGGAGTGGCGGGGGCTGGCTGAGGAGCGGGAGAGGCGGAGCCGGAGACGTTGATAGCCAATTTCTGGCCCAATGTACAATGGCTTGGAAAAGTACAAAGATAGTAATGTGATCCAATAGAGCTTAATGTAATATTTGTTGGGCCATTTGTTGAAATTGAAATTGGGCTTGAAGTATTGCATGAATCAAAAGGCCCTTTTGATACTTCAGCCACACTGTGTGATCCACTTCTAAAGTTAAATACTACATTAAAAAAAATTATAACATTAAAAAACCATAAACATTATTGATTATGATTCTTTAATATATATATTTATTCTAAATTCACCGACTCTAGATCGCGAATTTGACATGATTGTTAGGTGGTATGGACTAGTATTATTTAACTATATACATAAAAGTTGAATGGAATGTAGTGTGTGTAAAAAATATATATAGCTGTCATAACTTTGTAAGTATTTGGCACTACATATAATATAACATAATATATGCTACTATTAATTAGAATAAAAACAATACAAGTGGGAAGGAATCTAGGTGATAATAAAAAAAGAAAAAGGTGTTATCACCCATTACCATTAACACTTTATTAGAGTAAACTAAACATAATTAACAAAAAGTAATACAAAGTGGAAATTTAGTTTAGTTTAAATTTTAAAAGTGATGGCAAAAGTATCTACACAATCAGATCATTTATTACGTCTTTTTATAAGATGTAAGAATTTTCTTGAACATGAATTAGGGTAAAAATGACCTAATAATAAGATAATATTTTTTTTTTATTGATGATGTATATAAGTTAAATTCATTATAGATTCAAGTAAGTATGGTAACTTAAATAACATCCCGTGAATCTAGTAACTAACATGATATCACAAATTAAAATTCACTACTTAGTACGATTTGATCTCAATTTATAATTCACTTTTTTTTTAGTTTGTTCAAGAAAGAACGATGCATTTTTATATTTATCAACAATTTAACTTTAAAACGTCTATTTTAGCTACAAAAAACATTTGCAAATTATTTTAAGACAAGTTCCAAAAGTTTTTTTTTTCTTTTCTTAAAACTCTTTAACAAAACAAATCAAATTACAACAGATTAAATCGAGATAAAAGAAGTAATATATAAAATCTCTATACTGTCGATGTATATATATACTAACCAAGAATATCACCGACGACAAAGGATTTCCCGGCGGCCCATGTGGAATAAGAGGCGGCGCCACCATTAGGAACGGTCCAACCCAAAGTATCACCAACAACATGAGTTTGTTGTGCCATAGCAACATGTTGTAATAAAGCAAATAAAATTGAGCCAAAAACAACTAAAGAACTCAACTTTCTTGCCATTTTGCACTATATGTTCTTCAAGATCAAGTCACCCCTATAATTTTTTGTGTGTTTTTCTCTCTTTGATAGAGTAGAAAAAGAGTTGATGTATTGTGTTGGCAATGAAGTTTCTATTTATAGAGAAACAATAAAGAGTTTTATTTTTCTTTTTCTTTTTCCTTTTTTTGATGGGGTAAGGGTGACTTGTTCAAACTTAGGATTAAATTGATTAAATGATGAGGATAATAATATACTATATAGTAAACCGAGTTATACTAGTTTGAATTTTGAAATTGATTGGGATTAGAATTTAGTTTTTTAATTTTATTTTACTTTAAGAAAAGCAAATATGTTTTCTAAAAGCCATGAGCATACACATGTTTGAAACTTTAATTCAAGTATCACCTATTTCTGATTTATCTGTAATATATAAAAATCTATGATCAAACACTAACTATAAGCATGTTTGATTCAGTTCAGTTAATTTTTAAAAAAATTTCTATTTCTGTCCAAATTAGTTGTCATATTAAATTAGATCAACTCAATATATTGCATTAAAAATCTGAATATTCAATAAGTAGTACAAGTTAAAAAAGAAACTTTCGTGTCAGCAACAATAACATACTCGGGAAAAAGTGGATATAGACCTTATCAGAAGTTGTTTCCAAAACTTTTTACATGTCAATTTTATAGTAAATTATGTTTTAGAATTACAAAAACTGACTGTCGCAAAGCAAAACATAACGAAAACAGTCGAGTATTTGAATTATGAAAGAATTATTGGTGTGAATTGTTAATACACTAGATTACAATTTCAATTTCTTGCAAATCACAGTATTAAGATGTGACTTTGACCAACTATTAACCAATTAGAGTATAACAAATATGAAACATATAGGTGAATAATTTAAATTATTTTTGGTCATGAAGTTGACCTATTAGATGTGAAATGGGCGTGTGTTCTAGAAAATTAAATGAACCATTAGCCTTTTTTGGGCTGCCGCGTTACGCCCTACAACTTCACCCACCCCCTTTGGACTTTTTTTGCACCAATTATTGACTATACTCAATATTTTTTTAAAAAAAAAATTGGATTTTTCCTATTGTTTTATATTTTTTGAAGGTCGTGTCAATCAAACGTATCGAATAATCTATAGATAAGAAGAAGTTATTCAAGTGGTAAACAGTTTTATTTTTCATTCTAATTAAGCTTATGAAATTTTACATCTGAGAGCGAGAAGAGTAAAAACTTCGGATATACATGTTTTTTGGAGTCCGAAGTTTAAAGCGTATAAAATATTAACAAAAATTTTAAAACGGTATATAAAATTTTATATTAACCAAAACGGCAAAATCGCTGAAACAACAGCGATTTCCTCCGCCGGAAAAAGTAAAATCGCTGCAACTGCAGCGATTTTGCAAATTTTTTTTTAAAAAAATAAAATCGTGATTTTCATTTTTTTAATTTCTTTTTAAAAATGAAAATCGCTCCCTAGGCAGCGATTTTCTCAAAAAAAAATTATTTTTTTAAAAAAATGTAAATCGCTTTTTGCAAAAGCGTTGCAGTAGCAGCGTTTTTGCTTTTCCCGGCGGAGGAAATCGCTGTTGTTCCAGAGATTTTGCCGTTTTAATTAATATAAAATTTATACACCATTTTAAAATTTTTGTTAATATTTTATACTCTTTAGGCTTCGGATTCTATTTTTTTGGCCTATGCACAAATGGAGAGAGAGAGATAAAAAATAAAATAGGTTAAAAATCATGAAATTTCTAAAAACTAAATTCCAATTAAAATAAAATTATTAAATATTTTTTTATTTATCTAAATTTTAATAAATTAAGTTACTTGATTAATTGTACTGACGAGAGATAACAGATACGCGCACACTTTCAAATTCTAATAATGCTTGTTAAACTTGCATGTTCAGATATACCAAATACACAAACAATAGCTCTAGCATCACATATGTCATGCCTTCAAAAGGTATGGCCGGTGGGCTAATTAGGTATCTCCCACCTTTAATTAAAGAGTTTTATTTCGTATTTTGAGAATTACGATTGATAATTTGAAAGATAAGGAGTTCGAAGATAACATATTTAATTAACGTTTTCATGTTTGTTGAGTTCAAAGATTGCACCATACTTAGGGAAGTTGGAGTCGTTGTATCCTTTATAGGGTATGCTTGGTACGAAGGAAAGTATTTATTTTTTCGAGAAAGTATTTTTTAATTTTTGTTTGTTTATTTGATCGAAATGTTTGGAAAATATTTCTCTAGTAAAACAAGCTGCTTAAAAATGAGGAAAATGACTTTCTTAATAGTAATAGGGAAAACGAAAACGAATGGTCTCCTCTTCACTCACCCAACCCTCACCGCTTAACCATCTCATCCCAAACCACTCCCGAACCCCCACTCCTCATTTCTATTTGTCTGCATAGTGTTTTACTAGATAACATATAAATGCTCTTGAGATAATCTTTTCCTGCTTACTTATTGAACACTAGAAAATAAGTAAGAGATTCACTTATTTTTTGAGAAAATATTTTTCGTGAAAACATATTTTTTTTAAAAAAGTAATTTTTAAATTTGTGTTATAACAAGTGTGAGAGAATGGGTGGCTCCAAATTAATTAAATGTCACTTGAGATAATGTTTTAGGTTATAGAAGTTTACCTGCATATAGTGCTAATGAAGTTGCTCTATTATATATCAGCAACTTCACTAGCTAACAACCATTCTCTTGCACCTAGCACATATGAGTTTTAACCAATGTTTTAAAAAGGTGGTGCGTGAGGTGAGACGTTTTATGCAGTATAGGTAAAACGTAAATTCTGAGACATAAAACGTAAATCTTAGTCTTATATATGGATCTACAGGCGTAGGCTTATGTATATTTAATTTTATAATTTATTTACTAATAAATTTTAGTAAATAACTTGTCATATATAGAAAAAAATATTATAATTTTTATATGAGAAAGGTATTAATAACCAATAATAAAGAAAAAAAGTGTCACAATTCCTATTTGAGAAATATGAATACACCAATAATAAAAATTATGATTTAAAGCAAACAAGGTCCAAAAACCAAAAAAAAAAAACTCTGAGGAAGTACGTTTTTACGCTTGGAGCTTATGCCCTAAATTCTAGGACTTATGCCCTATGAATCTACGTCTTCAATCTGTGCCTTAAAACATTTTAATATACTCCGTCCCAAAACTCGCCCCACAAAACGTCTTTGAAAACACTGATTCAAACTTAAACATTTTTCAGTAGCAACATTAATTAATTAACTATAGTATATTATTGTTCTCCTCATTTAATCAATTTTATCCTAAGTTTGAACAAGTCACCCCCTTACCAAATCCAAAAAAAAAGGAAAAGGGAAAAGAAAAATAGAACTCTTTAATGTGCCTCTATAAATAAAAACTTCATTGCCACCACAATACATCAACACAACTCAACTCAACTCTTTTTCTACTCTATCAAAGAGAGAAACACAAACAAAAAATAAAAGATAGGGGTGACTTGATCTTAGAGAACATATATAGTGCAAAATGGCAAGAAAATTGAGTACTTTAGTTGTTTTTGGTGCAATTTTATTTGCTTTAATACAACATGTTTCAATGGCACAACAAACTCATGTTGTTGGTGATACTTTGGCTTGGACCGTTCCTAATGGTGGCGCCGCCTCTTATTCCACCTGGGCCGTCGGGAAAACCTTTGTTGTCGGTGACATTCTAGGTTAGTATTCTACTCTATTCCTCTCAATTTATCTGATGTAGTTTGACTTGACACTGAATTTAAGAAATAAAAGCACTTCTAAATTGTATAACTATAAATCATTTTATACTAAATATTAAAAAATGTTATTCTTTTTAGAACAAGCAAAAAAGAAAACGAGTCATATAAATTAGGACAGAGAAAATACTATTTAATGAATTTTAATATATGATATCATGTTAGTTACTATATTTTAATTGGTCATCTTACCCTGATTTATATTCAACATTACAAATTCTCCCATCTTAAAAAGTTATAACACCTTTTGCTTTTTTATTATCACCTAGATTCCTTCAACAATTGTATTGTTTTTATTCAATTAATAATCATGTCAAATTCGCGATCTAGAGTCGGTGAATTTAGAATAAATATATATATTAAAGAATCATAATCAATAATGTTTATGGTTTTTTAATGTTATAATTTTTTTTTGATGTAGTATTTAACTTTAGAAGTGGATCACATAGTGTGGCTGAAGTATCGAAAGGGGCTTTTGATTCATGCAATACTTCAAGCCCAATTTCAATTTCAACAAATGGCCCAACAAATATTACATTAAGCTCTGTTGGATCACATTACTATCTTTGTACATTTCCAAGCCATTGTACATTGGGCCAGAAATTGGCTATCAACGTCTCCGGCTCCGCCTCTCCCGCTCCTCAGCCAGCCCCCGCCACTCCACCCACCGCCACCCCGGTGATGGCTCCAGCCCCATCCGTGTCGGTCGCTCCGGCAACGGCACCTTCACTGACTAGTGTAGCCCAAACTTATATTGTTGGAGATAACTTGGGCTGGAGTGTTCCTACTAGTGGCCCAAATTCTTATCAAAGATGGGCTAATAACAAATCATTCAAAGTTGGAGACACTCTTGGTAAGTACTAAAACTCAACTGGAAAAATTAAATAAATTAGTACATTTTAATAAATAATTACTGATTTTAGCAATACTTTTTATTTATTACCATTTATAACAATACTATGTCAAATCTGCAATATGAATTAAAAGTGATAAGTGAAAAAAAAGATATTATTGCTATAAATGGTAAATATTTTTTTATTTTTGTATATTTATGTAAGTTTACTCTATTATTATCGTTTACGATTTTTATCAGGTTATCAATTATGACAGAAATCGACTCATCGTGATACATGATTGCTCGATTTATAATTCTATTTATTTTTTTTAAATGTAGTTTTCAATTTTGTGAATGGGACACATAATGTTGCAATGGTTAGCCAGGCATCTTATGACTCATGTAACACAACTTCTCCAATAAACACAATTAGCAATGGTCCAGCCAGAATTAGACTCACAAATTCTGGTGAACATTACTATATGTGTACATTCCCTAGACATTGTTCATTAGGTCAAAAACTAGCCATCAATGTCACCGGTTCGGACGTGACCGCCCCCACGCCTTCCACCGCGGCTACACCATCCAGCCCCACCGTGCCATCGAGCGATTCGCCGGTCAATTCACCACCAGCACCAAGTGCCTCAGCTCCATCTTTGGTTCTTGCAACTTTGCCACTCACTTTCTTGTCATTTGCCTTAGTTAGGTTGTTGAATTAGAGAGTAATACTATAGTATTTAATTTTATAGTTTTTGTAATGATTCTTTTTTCTTTTTATTTTTTTGTATCGTTGTATCATTTTTACTAATAAAGCTAAATTTATTGTATTTAAATGACAAATCTAATATCAATCTATAGGTGAAACTTCATGATATTATTGTGATCAATCTTCGTATGTAAAGCCTGAAACTCGATAAGAATGACTATTTTTTAAAAAATAAAAATTAAATAATAACGTTGAAAAATGGTTAGTAAATGTTATTTCTACTCTACTTTCCTTTCTTTTTCCAATCACTCGATGTACGTAACATATTCTTTTTCTTTCTAAAATATAATTATAATAATATCAACAACCCACCCAATTGAACAAAGTTAGTCCAAAATAGATGTTTCAATTTTTATTTTATTTTAATTACAAGAACCACTACAACAAAAACTTTTAGCGACTTTAAATATTGATACTAATAAAGAGCGTTAAAGTCTTTACCTGCACTAATTAAGTGTCATTCGAACCAATGTCGATAAAGGCTTTAGGGACATATACAAAAAGTATCAATTATCGCTAAAAATAATTAATTACCGCTAATAATCATTGTGAACATGACAATCAAAAAAATAATTATATATATATATGCTCATGTTGTTAGATTTTATGACCGGTTAATAGTTTGTTTTCCCAAGCTTTATTTTTAAATTATTTATTATAAAAAATAAGGTGTAAGAAGTGGAAAATAGTGGATATAAGAAGAGGTTTAAAAGTGGTATAACCGTATAAATATATTTTCATCAAACACATCAATCGTTTATTGTCAGATTCAACACTTCAACCCGACACATAACTGTTTATTTATAAAACTAACTTCAAACGCACTTAAAAAAAAAAGTAATTTCCAATATCAAAACACTAAGCCAAAAGTGTTAGTGCCCATATGGGCACTAACATGACAAATGAAGCAACAACCCTAGTCGACACGGATCCCGTTGGAGACGGAGGAGGAGGTGGAGGAGACGATGTCTCACCACCGGGTGATGACGGAGATGAACCGGGAGTAGGGCTCCCGGACGGGGATCCGGTCAACGTGACGTTGACCGTTAATTTTTGGCCTTGGTTGCAATGGATAGTACAAATGAAATAATAATCCCCAGTAGTACTAAGTGTGAATTTTGCTGGACCATTTGTTTCATTATCTATTGGATTTGCAGCATTGCAACTATCAAATGCATTTTTATTTACCCTAGTTGCTGTGTGTACTCCACTATTGAAATTGAACTCTGCATAAAATTTTAGAAGTGTACATATTAAAAAATGACACAAGTAATAAAAAAAATCACAAAGTCAAACAATTAATATAACGAAAAAAAGGATAAATATACCTTCGACTTTATGGTTTAGAATCGATATATTCCTTATTAAAAAAATGGCTCACATATAGGGGCAGATCTACGTGGGTGTCAGGGGGTTAAGAAAAAACATGACAAGTAAAATAGATCAGAGAAAACAAGTACTTATTCTTTTTAGGTTTTAATATTATTAATAATAGAAAAAATTGGCTCGAAATGTGTCACGAATGACAGTGACATAAACGAGTTAATTTTTTAACAAATAGTGTAAATAAGTCATTTTAATAGTTTGATGACGTATTTGAACCATTAATTAATAAAATGTCCACTAAGGATAAAAACAAAAACTATTAATTAGAATTTTTTGCTTGCGTGTGTGATATGTGTCAAACATAATTAATCATTAGTGTAATTTGATTCAGTATAACTGATAATTCATTGTTAAATATAAATATATTTTTAAAAAAATTACTTGTGATTAGATCTAAATAACTTGCTTGTGTGTGAGATTCATTAACTCAAGTTGTAATAGGAAAGTGATGAGAAAATTTTTAGTTGCAATAATCTGATTTTAATTGTGTGAAATGAAGCTTAATTAAAAATTAATTATAGTGTCAGATACTTTTCAAATTTAATACCAAAACATCATATTCAGATGATGCCAAACGATGACTATGAACTTGTTTGTCCGCATTCGTGGATTGAGCGTTGATGATGAGATTAAACTCTATTGGAATCTTGTTTTCTGAAATCTTGTGATATTTTTATAGGAGGTTGAGATATATTTATGATAATTATATTTAAAAAGTGTTATGTTCGATAAAATTTTATAATGATTTTTGTAAAGAGATTGAAAGATTGTTATAGTTATATCTGAAAAAAAGCAATAACACTAATTTTCTATTGTTTTCTTTTCCTATTTCTTAAAATATCATGTTTGTAATTTTATTTTATGTTTTTTTTAAAAAAAAAAAACACGACATGAAGTAATTTCAAAAAATAAAGAGAATTTTTGAGACATTTTTAAAAATTAGGATATAATTAATTAATTATTTTCACTTGTACATACATATGGAAAGAGATTAATATGATTTAAAAAATTAGTATTAAACTAAAATTAATGAATAAGTACAAATAATTTAGTCCAACTATCCTTTTATTCAATATTTTTTTAAAAAAATATATTGAAAAAAACATGACAAGTAAAATGAATCGCAGAAAGTAATATATATACTCACCTAAAATGTCCCCAACAACAAAAGTATGTTGATTAGCCCAATTGGAATAAGTAACAACACCATTAGGAGGTGTTTGCCAACCAAGATTATCACCAACTATATATGTTCTTCCTAATGAAATTTCAACAACACAACCAAACAACAAACACACTAACAATAATAATTTGGCACATGATGAACCAAATTTTGTAGCCAAAATAATTTCCATATCAATCTAAGTTTTTTATATGTTCTCAATGGATTTGGTCACCCCTTGTGTTTAATTTAATTTGTATCTTGTAGTAGTTTAGATTAGTGGTGTGTTTTTGTTGAATAAATAGGGAAGAAGCCAAAGGTAATACCTATTGGAGTAGTTGAGAATTTTTGCTTTATAAATTTAAAAGTCAAACTTGGATTATGGTAAGGTACTCTCCCTCCGTTTCATATTAGTTGTCTTGTTTTAATTCTCGAAAAGCATCAGAATGTTATATGATTTTTGATTAATATTTTTAAAAAAAATTGCAATTCATGATACTTATAGGTATAATTTTTAAATATAAGATGTTAAAGCTGATCTAGTCTAATTAACTTCAAATTGAGTAGTTATAAAAATAGAAACATGACAGTTAATTTGAGACGAAATAACTTAAACTTTTCCTGTCAATTGAGATAATCATGCATTTAGCATAATTAGTCAATGGTTTGAGGATTAAAAATGTTTCTCGGATCATGCCGGTCCTAGAAAATGTTATAATACTTAGTTTATTATTTTGGTTTGGATTCTTTGGTTAGGTAAAATTTTAAGTATAAAATTTTGGTTTGGATTCTTTGGTTAGGTAAAATTTTAAGTATAAAGTAAAGGAATTTCAATAGTTAAAGGAATAAATTACTTTCTATTTCGATATTTTCTTTGAATTAAAATAATTTTGGGGTTTTTAGATGCATCGCTCTTTCACTCAATACATTGCAAATAATATATAAGTTATGTATCATACGTATATAACTATAAAGCAGATTCATACTAATTTAGGTTTGAAATAATTGAGGTTATGCATCAACAATAATAAGTACAAATTCATTATATACAAATAAATTGTAATGTATCTGATAGAGGTAAAGTGATTTGGGTTATGCATCAACAATAACGTACATTTGTACCATATACATTGTACACAAACAAAGCAGTAACGTATTTGATAGAGCTGAAGTAATGTATCTAGATGCTAAGAGAGAGAAGGAAAAAGAAATTTTTTGTAATTAATTTAAATGATAAAAAATTATAAATATTATCTAATCTTAAATGGTATAATTACTTAATTTATCCAAATTTTAATACAAGATCGATGATCTACTATTCATTCTCTTATTTATAATTTCTAGGGTGATTATTGATTTAGTATGTAATAATATTAATTTAATTATTGTTAAATGCTTTTATAAATATAATATTAACGCTGAAAAAATTTTCACGATTGTAGTGATTATTCCCTTTCTCCTTTTTAATTTATATATAGCGACTGTTAATTCAGTATGCAATTTAAATCTATTGTGATATTTTTGTGATCATACAATTAATGAGAAGCAAAATAATTAGTATCAAGCTATAAGTTATTTCAAAAATGAAAATATATCACTTTTATTAGATTAAAAAACAACATTAACTATAATAATTTATTCGGGCTTTTTCAATATTATAAGTCATTTAGTAAAATGTAATATATATAATTATGATGATTAACAAAGACAGTGATGACAATGGTTTTGGTTTATAATTATGGTGAATGATAATGATAGTTAATGATAGCGATTAATAATTATAGTGAATGATAATGATAGTTAATGATGACTGATAATATATAGTGATAATTGTTTGAACGATTGTTATAATGCCGATGGCTATAGTAATTAATAATAATAAAAATATAAATAGTGACGAGGACAATTGATTATAGTGGTGTAGTTGAATAAATTGCTTCGTCATGATATTTTAAAATTTTATTATAAATCTTAATTATTTAAACGTTCCTAAAGTACACATAAAAATGATTTGTAAAAATAAAATAGACACACTTAATGATTGAATTTTGAATGAATAATATTAAATTTAAAAAAATAAACACACTTAATAACTGATCAAATCTAAATAATTAAAGTTCAAACTTAATAAACATATTAAGAAGTTATCATAAAATTAATGTATATTTTCATTAGTGCATAGAATTCTGAATGAGCAAGATTCAAATAAAAAAATAAAATAAAATAAACACACTTATTAAGTAATTAAATCTAAATAATTAAAAGTTAGACTTAAAAGAAATATTTGAAAGTTATCATAAAAAAATAATGGATATTGCATTAGTGCATACACTTATACACAAATATAACAACTAGTTAACAATTACCTTTAGTTCTTTATGAGTTTGGTAAATGTCTTTATCAAAATACAAAGTTATCTTATTTATCAAAATGCATATAACCATTAATCCTTAATTACTCACTTAATAATTTAATTTAATACCTCTTGTAATTAATACTATTAAAATAAAAATCAACAATCATTAAAGAAAGTTGGTAGCAATTGCTCAAACAAAAAGTCAATCATGCATAGTGGAAAATTCAAGCAAAACTAATTGCATAAATCCTAAAGAAAAACTAAAAAGAAGGTAAGTTAAAGATTTGATGAGATGCATATGACTTTTTTTAATTTTTGGAATAATTTCTTAAATGTATTGATATGCTATAAATATAATAAGCATTAGTGTAATTAATTTGATTTACTATAAAATAAATAAAATTATTTATAATTACATTGAAATAACTTGTTTGTGTGTGAGATTCATTAAATCAAGTTGTAATAGGAAAGTAATGAGAAAATTTTAAAATTTAATGAATCATGATAATAATCTGACTATAATTGTGTAAAATCAATTTTTATAAGAAAAGTAATTATAATGTTATATATTTACCAAATTTTATACCAAAAAATATACTTACCAAATTTTATACCAAAAAATATACTTGCCAAATTTTATACCAAAAAATATACTTACCAAATTTTATACCAAAAAATATACTTACCAAATTTTATACCAAAAAATATACTTACCAAACCAAAAAATTCTCTATAAATCCTAGCCATTTTTTTTAACATTGTAGAAAATCATCAAATACATGTTTCTATTAAAATAATTTTTGTTATCATTATAATGAAGAAATTCATATACAAGTTTATCCCATCAAAGAAGAAGAATAACAAGTATGGCATAGATCCAAAGAACTCATGGAAGATCAAGAAGTTTGTCAAGTATATATGTGGAACACGCCTCTAAGATATTGGATATTGAATTATTGGATGTTACTGAAGAGAACAATCCTAAAAAAAAATATAGAAGCGCTTACTTTGTTTGTGAGGATTTGTTCGAAAATCGTGGATTGAGCATTGGTGATGAGATTGAACTTTATTGGGATACTGATTTGCAGAATTTTAAATTTAGGTTAACTTTAAGAGATAATCTTGTTTTGTGAAATCTTGTGATGTTTATTCTAGAAGGATGAAATATATTTTATTATAATTATATTTAAAAAGTGTCAATTTCCATGAAATTTTGGGATAGATTTTTGTATTGAGATTGAAAGATTGTTATAATGATATCTAAAGAGAGCAATATTGTTTTTTTTTTCCTTAGATTTTCATGTTTCTCATTCATTTTAGTTATGGAAGAATTGTAATTGGTACATAAATAAAGATACTTTTATTAAAACTCACACAATCATTAGTTACTCAAATCAATGAACAATATTTCAAAGTATACAATGGCCATGTCCTATAATGATACAAACTCATATGTAAAAAAGTTATACAAACACTCAAGTGACTAAAATCTAGCACATAATACTAATAGCAATGGACATAAACATGATCAAGGCATGTACAAAAGCGCTTCGCGAGGCAGAGCTTGGAGCCGGTGGAGGAACTAGACCATCGCCTGGTGACGTTGGTGAAGGAGTAGTAGGCTCCGGTGTCACTGGTCCAGGTGGTGGTGCAGACACTGGTGAATCTCCTGCACCACCACTTGGACTAGGAGACGGTCCAGATGGACCGTCTGATGGTGATAGACTTGGCGTTGGGGTTGGTGCACGGGTAGGGTTCGGGACAGGGGATGGGGCAGGGGTAGGACTAGTAGTAGAAGATGTTGCAACATTGATAGCTAGTTTTTGGCCAGCATTACAATGTTGGCCAAAAGTACAAATAAAATACTCACTACCTGTGGAATTTAGAGTAATATTGGCTGGTCCAACAGTAATAAGACTAATGGGATTTGTGGAACTACAAGAATCATATGCACTCTTTGTTACTTTGGCTACATCATGTGCTCCACTTGCAAAGTTGAACACTACAAAATTCAAATTGAAAAAAATTAGGGTTGACTATACGAATCTTCACTGTTCATATCGCTATATTTAAAGCTAAGACATTACAGTCCTATATCAACAAAATAATTATTAAACTAAAAGACAACCCCACCACACCACAACAATAAATGTACTTCAATTCAAAGCAAGTTCAGGTCGACTATATGAATCTTCAGATATCATGACTTTTCTCAAAGAAGTTGCACAACATTTAGATATTGCTTTTGAAATCAAAATTTACTTTGTTTTTCTTCTTCTTTCTACAAGTTTTTAGATGATTTGATGAAAAGCAAATAAGTCATCTATATGTTAACAAATTAACTATCATGGTACCTAAACTTTCAATAACGATAACTATGCCTCAATTCCGAACAGTTAGGGTCGTTTATTCAATCTTTGAACCAGAAAAGAAAAATATAAAGTTGACGGTAATTCTTCAAATTCGGTTGTTAGTTCATGTTACCTACCTTTCAAACAACACGAGATTCTGCATCTACTTAATTCGAGATAAAGATTCAAATCATCCTTACCATGTATAAGAGAAAAGGTATTGAATACGTAACAATATACATACCTAAAGTATCACCAACTCTGAAGGTACGTCCTGAAGCCCAATTTGCATAAGTTGTAGGTCCACTTGAGGGAATTGTCCAGCCAGTAGTATCACCAACTATATGATCAACCGCTACTATATTCCCCGGCAACGCCGCCAAAATAGTCATCAAGACTAGTGCAATATTCATCTTTGTAACCATATCTTTTTTGTGTGTGTTTTCAGGTAGCCCCAAATTGGATTTTTTTCTTCCTATAATTAACTTTCCTCTTTTATATGTATGTGTTGTACAAAAAGTTGCAAAGTTTCAATTTGAATATTTTGTTATAATACAAGGTTGTATTTATAGATTTATTTAGTCTATGGAAGTATCTAGGATGTTTCAATTGAATATGCTTATGAATTTTGACTAAGTCAAATAAAAAAAAATATTATGAGCACAATTAGGAGTGATGGAATTTAGAAAAATTATTAATTGGAAGTTGAACTACTCCTTAATTGGATGTTGGAATAGTTCAAAAATTTCTGCCAAATTCTCAACTTCTTAGAAATTAATATAATAGCTTTTTTAATATTTATGGGTTTAGTCTATCTGCACCAATTAGTCAAAATGAAAAAAAAAATATTCACATGTCATGTTTACACATACCATCATCACACATGTTTTTATTAAGATGTAGTTTGGTTAGTAAAATAACAATAATAATCTCGCGATAAAATGTGAGATTATACGTTATGTACTTATGAGAATTAAATTGTTTTAAGATTATTTTACTTCACTATTTATATTTAAATGATAGAATTAACTCTCATCAAATACAAAGCTAAATGGGAGTTCGAGGGTTTGGATGATTTTTGTAGTTTTTTTGTAGATTTTGTGTTTGTGTTAAAAAGAATTAAATAAATATATATATATATATATATATTAACTTGTAAACCTCTTAACAACTGATTGGCGGTTGACGACTTAATGGTAAAAAAGGGGATGTGAAAATGTTTTTCATACTAAAGTTGTGTCCTAATTGTGACTCCACCTCTTCCGTTCTAAATGAAGTTTGAGAATGAGAAAATATTTTCCTCTTCATAAATGAAGCTTAAAAATGATAATAAAACATATATCAATCTTACTTTTATCTTTACGAGATTAAAAGACGATTTCTCAAATTTGACACAAAAATAATGAGTCCATTTAATCGAAATGGAATGGTCAAGCTCAAACGTCAACTTCAAGACACTTGGCATGATACTAGTTTAACTTGATTGACGTCTTTGTTCTTCTTTGCTTTTTTAAAAGAAAAAAAAATAATTCCTTTTATCTTATTTTATGCTATGGATGTGTTCGGTAAGTAGAAAAATGAAAAATAAAATAATATACACATTATGTTGAGTTAGTATTTCAAAGACATTTACATGTAATATAGGTAAATATTATGATTTGAAATCAAGACTCGTCTCCCGACTCAACCAAGACTTAGAACCCTCGACATGACACTGACCTAAGATCCGACCCCAATGTTGACAGGAACCTGAGATTGAGATTGAGCTAGAGATCCCAACCCCGAGACCCAACCCCCAACTTGACCCTGATTCCCACCTCGAGACCCAGCCTTAACCCCCAACCCCGACATCGATACTTGACCCTAATTAACCTTGAGATTTGACCCCACGACAAACTCAAGACTCAACTCAGACTCGACCTCGAGATTCGAGACCCAACCTCGACTCGACCTAAGAACCCTTTTAGTAGCCCTATCCCCCGAAAAACTTTGAGACATGACCTTGACTCCAATTCCAAGACCCAACCCCGATCCAAGACACGACCCTGAGACCCGACCTTGACACCAACCTGTAACTTGGTTGAGTCTTGGTTCGGTAAGTCTCAATCGAGTGATAATGGTTTATGGTCGAGCTGGAGTCGAGTCTAGATTGGTCCCAGGATGGGGCAGAACTCAGCTTGAGTGAGCCAGGTCAAGTCTTGAGTTGATCAAGGGTGGGGGTAGGGTGCATTATAAGGTGTTAGATTGAGGATCTAGAGGTCGGATCGTTTGGCAAGATTAGGTGAGGATGGTGTGGTAGAAAGAGGTTTTAGTATGTTAGTCATTTTCTATAAATTGATAGAAATAAATTCGTATGAAAAATACTTTTCAAATTATTTAAATCAACTGAATATGAAAAAATTGGAAGCGGACACACCCTCTACTTTTAAGAGATGGACGGAGTCAATTGAGTAGAGAAAACAGTTACTTGAAAATTTAAATAATTTTCACAATATAAATTATGACAATTTAGTTAAAGCCAATTCAACTACTTTACCAATCAAACATGGCTTGGTGGCACCTTTGTGTATTTTACACCAAAAACTTTTGACCTATTTTAGTTGCATCTTTTCACACCTAATAATGAAAGAGACTTAATCAAAGGGGGCATCTTAATATCTTATCATATCTTTGAAAAAAACAACTTTTTGAACCACTAAAAGAGCAACATGAAGTATTCCAATTCATTACATCAATTACCATGTTGGAAGTTGTCTCCAATGCTATTAGAAATTGTTTAATTTTGTTTCGTTGTACTGTCGATTTAAAATATTAATGAATTTTATGTATTAAAAATATACTTTGAGAAAGATTCATATTTATTCCTCATTTTGCTTGTAAGGAGTTTTGATTAAACATGACGTATTCGGGAGAATAAAGTTGTTCATATTAGAGAAAATTTGATGATTTTTATAGGCCAATGAATGCCCTTTTACAACATTCGAAAGGTGGGGGAAAATTCAGAAGAATAAAATAAAAGAATCAAAGATATTATATATAAAATAAAAGAACAATAAATACTGCTAAATGATCATTATTTTCTTAGTGAAACTTCTCATTTGAAAATATCATTTTCACAAATATTTTGATTAAATCATTGAGAAAAGAAAAAACAATAATATTTTAGAACGAAAACAAAATTATGAAGTTTTCTTGGTATTTCAGTCAGAAACTATTTAATTTTCACCATGAGTTATCCTAGTGAGATGGTTCGGTGAAAAATAGGTAGAAAAATAACACAACATTTTTATTGATCATTAGGATCCACCTTTGTTTCTACTTTCTAGCAGTGAAACAGAATAACATAATAAACCTCTCGTATGCAAATAAAACATTATATATTTCTCTTTATTCACTTTTACTTATCTGTTATAGTAAATTTTTACTTTTATTCAATTTTCTAGTTATGTAGTTCAAAATTCTTGACCTATAGAATAGTTCTAAATAACAATTTATTTTAATTTGTTTATTGGTTCTCAATTTGTAGTTTTAACAAGTAATTGACTTATCAATTGAGAGTTTTTAATGATCATGCACAAATTAGTCAATATTTTTGTCTGATTAAGAAGAAAATTAATGAAAGTACCTTCCTAAATTGATATTTACTCATTTAATTTTGAACAAAAGAAATAACAAGAGTTTTAAGTCAACTTCCTATTTAAATAGGATCCACATTAGTAAAAAAAAACATTTTTTTCTAAAAAAATTTAAATCGAAATTTGGCTTTCAAATGAAGTTTCAAATTAGTAAATGCTACCAAAGGAAGTGGCGATGTCATACGCAAAAAGCAAGAGACTCATAAAATAACAGAGGCAAATAGAACTTTTATACGTTTTCATTAATCTATGAATAGGACAACGGAGTCAAACTCAATCACATTCTCTTAGTATAAAGCAGAGTAGGACCGTTGGTCTGATCTAACTACCTGTCCAACCGACCTAGCGTATGTTTCTGAATCAACACACTAACAATGTATAGATTCTTTACCCCATCAAGTTAAGTTGACCTAAAACAACATGTAATTTTTCATATCGTGTCTGATATGGTACTTAAATTGATCTGATGGTGTAAAAGTTCTATAAACCGTCAATGCATATAACAACGTAAAATCTACATAAGAATACTAAGAACCAGCAAGACTAAGACAAGATAAACCAAGAAAGAACTTATTTCATATATACTGATAGTGCATTGCTGAAAAATTCAAAAACAATCAGCAATCTCCATGGTCGACTAGCGATGAAGATCTAAGAGACTGCATTTCCTAATGTTTGTTGATGTAGCAGTTTCTGAAACTAGGAAATACGAGACGCTAATCTGGTAATTCGTATAAGATGAGAGATCAAAAAATGTTGTCATAACCTCGACAGAAGAATCGATATTGAAGTTGTGATTGCTGTCGCTGACAAATAGTACCCTTGAGCTTGCATTCCCTGAAACATTTGTATGCATGTAAAATGTGTAAGTCCACAATGATATGTGACATAAAAAAAACTGCAGAAGAGGACATTAAAATGCAGAAATCTGCTATGGTTGTTTCATATTCTTTGTTAACTAGTATAGCTAAGAATGTGCTCGGGAATCCGTTATCAAGCTTCAGAAAAAATGAAAGGGTATCTTAACAAGAATGAGATATCTTCTACTACAATAACATAATATACGGTATAATCCCACAAGTGAGGCCTAAGGAGGGTGGCGTGTATGCAGCCTTACCCCTACATTGTGAAGGTAGAGAGGTTGTTTGCATAGCATACTAAGATTCATCAAAAGAAAAAGAATGGCAGTTACCAACATAGATGGAATGAACATTACAGTTTAGAATGAAAAGTTCCCTACATTATAGATTGGTCTCAAACAACTCAAATACCGAGACAAATCTAATCTACTATGAAGTAACAACCCCATATATGAATAGAAGGAGCAGGAACAAGTCGACAAACAAAAACTATCTTTCATAAAAAACATAAATCTTCATAGTAATAACTTGTTTGTCAATGAGCTACAGTAGCAAATCGAAGGGTTTGCTAGAAACTCAATAGATGCATGTTCCATAAAGTAAATTTTAGTGCTGCAACAAATTCTACAACTGCAGGGGTAAAGCTACTCCAAGTACACAAATCAACTCATGACCTCATCAAAGTGAAAGCCCCAAACAAAGGAGCAAGAGGGAGAAATGATGGGGGAGGAAGAAAAACTAGCTTCCTCCAAAATGATTAAGGACTGGAGCAATCCAAAATGAAAAAGGAGTAAAGTTGAGTAATCATTGGTAAGATAGCTACTGCAAAAGCTTCTCAAATACATCAGATGTGATAAGAGTGCCCATTCATCAACTGGATTCAACAACTGTAGAGCAGGGAGAGGACACGTGACAAGTTGACACAAACTCATTTGACTTGTTTGTTGGAATGACAAAACACTTATGAGGGATGTGTCCTAACAAAAGAAAGCAGCAGATCAATCATACTTCTGCTTCCACGGCAAATCTATTAACCTATCTCTTCATAAAGTACATTAATGACTATTTTTCAACAAGTTCACCACAGACTAAGTTCTTCATGTCAGCTTATCAGCACCTCTATAATGCTCCAAAATGAGAAAACAAAACCTAGTAAATCTTTCTGGAAGTTCCATTTAAATCACCATGCCTAATTTCCTTAAACTTGAGTATTCTTTTAAACTATATTAAAGTTCTTTTTTTTCTTTCAAGCTGTTGATCCACTCAATAAGTGTTTACCCAACTCAGGCACCAACAGTCTCGGAGACACCAAGAACAGCATGATATCCATGCTGAAAATGATCATAATACATCACTTATCAAAACCAGATCTGAAAAGACAATTTAAACCATAAGCTTTAAAGTGATGAACTTTACAAACTTACTTGCCTTCTCCTCTTCTTTCCTTTTCTTTTTTTCCGTATGCTCATTTCCTTTTTCTATAAAAGTTCTAAGTAGCAGAACAAGAAGCTTTTGAAGTACTCAGTAACAGAATAGAAGTCTAGTTTTAGCCAATGGATCTAACCCCTTTCACCCCCCTCGTAAACTCTGGTACATACCCTCAATCTCTTTCCAGTCCTCCTCCTGTCAATAGATTTAGGAAAGGCATCTTGTTCTTTACTGTAAGAAAAAATGGGCTTCCAGCAGTAGGAAAAGCATATCCAATGCTATGAGTATGTTGAAACACATTGAAATACAAGGACTCATTCTATAAGCATGTTAAAACACCTTGAAAAAGTATCTGCTCGTATACATTTCAAAATTGAATGAAACATTTTTCACAAGTCTGAACTCTTAAAATATGCATTAATAAAGATTACTCTATTTTTAATGAACCGGGTGATCATATTATTGATTGAATTGCTTTCCCACAGAGGCATAATCAAGGCACTAAGATAAAACCCATGAAGCTCCAAAAAACATTGATTTTCTTAGTCTTCCTTAGTTCCTTTACCATTTTGCAAAGGAGCAGGATAAAGTATAAAAATAACTCCATCTACACTTCCAATATTAGCAAGAATGCAATTCAACTCAATACATTCATGTAGAGGTTTCCAGCATATTTATGACATGCAACACATTGAACCCGTGCATGTTTTCTATGCTTGAACATGAGATTAGATTTCCAGTATAAGGGACCAACTAACGTGTCTTCTTTCCATTTATATTCTAAGTAAGTTAAGATCACATTTTTCTAAACTATGGGTGCTACAAAGATGATCCAAAACTATATGAAAACATTATGCTCACAACAATTCGATCATTATCTAGAACATGAAGGATGACTAACGCACAGAGAAAAGTCGAGCAAATGGAAGAAACTTTTTCATGAGGACAAAAGAGACTCATACCTTCAAAGACAAAAGCGAAGATGCAGCTGAAATATCTTGCAACCCAGAGAAGCCGACATCATAAGATATACTACCATCAGCTTTGAAGAGTCCAAAGTTCTTCTCTGATGATTGACCTGGCTTTTGATACTCATTGAAGAGTGCAAAAATATATGCCTTCAACATTTTTTTCGGCCTCAATGGAGTTCCTTTCCTCTTGGCGAGCCTTTTACGCAGATTATAATTATATGTTCTAGCATTACTTGGGGTGGCAGCAGGTTCATTCTCATCCCCATCAGAGGCCCAGCCTGTTTCAGTAACTATGACTTCCATTTTCCTGAAACCAGCATCCTCTAGAGCTGCATATGCTGCATCAATCTGAGCATCGAGCAAGTTATCATAATGTAGATGAGTTTTATTGTCAACAATGCCTTCATTTGGCTGAAAAAGAGCATAATTTATGTCTATTTTATCGGAGTTGTACGTGTAAGCCAAAAATGGATAAGCATTTAGACAGAACGGAGATCCAATTTTCGAGAAGAACTCTAAAAGTGGCTTCATCAACTGAGCAACACCATCTTTAAATACACAATAAGAAGGAGGGAATGAATCAGCAAAAACAGCCTGCGAGTGTGCAGTCGATATCTGAACAACATCACTTATCCCAAGCTTTTTTGTTGCATTGTATACATTCTTTACAGCATTCAGAAGGGCTACCTCCAGTTCATTGTCACTACCCCCCAAAACTTCATTTCCAACAGCGATGCCAACAATGCGGGTATCAGGAAGGAATGCCTTCACATTATCTTTTACCCAAGTTAGAGCATGATCTGCATTAGCACTCATTTCTTTTACAAACCCATTCGGAAGTCCAACCACTAGCTCAAGCCCTGTTCCTTTAAACGCATTAAGTACACTAGGCTCTGCATCATAAATTCTAACATTCTTAATCTTTGCTGCCCGAAGAAGTTTAACCACTTTATCAGGTGAAGGGATATTATCTGCAATTCTTCCGTAATTAATTCCATACGTTCCTGTGAACGCTCTTGCAGTCTGTTGAGCTGAAACAAGAAGGTGAAAAAAGTGCATTTAGTCCAAAGAAATTCCACAAGAAATGTTAACAATCCAAAGCGTCTGAGAAAGAATGCAGATATAAAAGTTGCAACTACTTCTGTTAACTCGAGTCTAATTATACATTTCGACCAGCCTATCAAGCCACAAGAATCGACTTTACATGATAAGCAGTCTACCAAATTAAATTTAACATAAACTTGCAGGAAACTTCTCCAGTCAGTTTCTAATGGAATCACAATAAATACATCAAACAACAATTTGCCTATTCATCAGTTATACAGCTTAATAACCTTACACTACTGAAGTATAAAAATAAGGCTGCTATACCAATCCATTCTCATAAGCAAAGAAAAAGGCTACAACCAAATTCCACTGCAGCAAGATCAAACAGAAAATAGCTAAGTACACATACACAAAACACAATAAGAAGATCCAGGTTTCATTGTCCACTATGTTAATCTTCTAGCTATTACGACAACAACACACCTAGTGTAATCTCTGGGGTCTGAGGAGGATAGAGTGTACACAGACTTCACCGCAACCTCATAGAGAGGAAATTTTTAGTTACTACTAAATTTTGAAATCATAAATCACACATGAACATGTAATACTACAGCATATTGATCAAATCTGCAAACCATTTACTTGATTCCCAATCAGCAGCTCAAAAAAATAAACTTTATGAAAGAAAAAACAATAACAAAGTTCCAAGATTCAAAAAAGGAAAGAAAGAAACAACCCCATCATTCACAATCCAAAATACATGAAAAACAACAACAACCCCATCAAACAAAACAAAAGAATTGAACAAAAAATGAAAATTAAACTATACCATTAGGATTAAAGATCACCAATAACATAAAAAGGAATCTAACAAGAATCTTCATCACTACACAACTTCAAAACGACGTCGTCCCTCCCTTTTCCTCTTCCAAAACTCAAAAGCTCACTCCTTTAGCTTCATCAGCCACCACCCAATACACCCCTTTTTCACACAACCAATCACTTTTTCACAAAAATCCCACAATCATAAAACTCTAAATTTTCAAGATTCTTGAAAAAAAAAATTCTCTCTATAAAGTAAAAAAAAAAATTGCATATATGATACTACTAGTGTTGTTTTCTTGAGTGGTGGTTTCCGGTGAGTTTTTGGCTGTGAAAATTATTTTCAGACAAAAGTCTAATTATAGTCTAAAGTTTTGAATTTTATGTATTGGATTTTGAATTTTCTTATAAAAACTTTGGAAACTGTGAAAAAATATTCTCATTTGCCAAACAGGGACTTACTGTGACTATGTTTTAGTCACGCGCTTTATAGTCTGTGTTCAGCACGAAAAATTGGAAATGAAGGATATTTTTATAACTTTTTTCTTTTTTTATTTATTTGAGTGAAGAATTTATTTTTTACTAAAATATCAAAATTGCTTGGAATAAAGAACTGAGTTTTTTTATAAAAAAAAAAAAAATTAATATTTTATGCAGTAGAAATAAATTGTTTTAATAAGTTTAAAAAGTATTTTTTTTTCTTTTTTAAGAAAATCTTTGATCGAGCATGAATGGTTGCTTTAATATTAATAAATTATTTTTATAATTAATTAGCTAAAGATGAATTATGATTCTTCAAAAAGTTTGTTTGTTTGTTTTGAAAAATAATTGTATTAAAAAAGGTACTTTTTGAATAAATAATTTTTGAATGTTTGACATTTATAAGTTTTGGACGGGTGAAATTTAATTTTTTTAATATATCGAGATTATAATTAAAATTTTAGTTGATTATTAATTAATTAATTGAATTTTTTTACTTTATTAATAAGGATTTGATTCTCATTTTCTTATCCCAAGCTACAATTTTTCTTTTGAAAAAACCACAATCAAGTTTTAATAATTAGGTAATAATTTTTATTCTTTTTTATTTTTACCTAAATACAAATATGTGGCATGTACATGCAAAATGTTAAATAATGATGAAATTATGGAGCTAATTATTTTATTAGGTTGTTACCTTATGATTATGTTCAAATTATCAAAATTTATAAATCATGGCTTGTGCAAAAGCTTTATGCTGAGTTGTCAAATATAAAATGCTCAAAAATTAAAAAAAGAATTGGAAATCTATTTTGTAATAGAAAATATCACTAAAAAGCATATATTCCAATATCGATATTTTTAATGGAGTACTTTCAAACAAAACTTTTTCATAATAATAATGAAAATGTATCAATGACTCCGATCCCTCAAACTTATTAGTAAATTTTAACAATACGATATGAAATATATATAAATTGTGATGAAATTATTAATTATATATCTAAATTATGTGAGAGTTTCATAACCCCTACCCCATACACATATAAAATTTTATTTGTTCATAGTATATATTATTTTCATTAATTATTTAATAAAAAAATAAGTTGATTGAGCATCTGAATACATGATAAATATTTTTAATTTATTTTTTGAAGAAAAAACAGTTGCTCGTGTTAACAAACAATCATTGCAAGATAAGTGAATCACTTATTAAATTATATACATTATTATCAATCAAAATGTGATTCTTTGATTTATCAAAATTAATGTATATAATTAAAAATTTAACATATTTAAAGTGATTAACTTATTTATATTTGCCTAGGTAATAGGCACACTAAAAGACTTAAATTTTTGAAGTAAAGCATATTCAATAAAAATAATTATTATATATTCAAATATGCAATAAAATATATTATAATTAAATATTTTAAAAAATTACTAAATAAAATTACAAAAATAATTTTATTGAAGTAAAAAGGGAAGCGCGTGGGGCCATTTGAGTTAGTACAACGTCATTCATCTTTTTTGCGTTACAAATATCCAATGGAAAATCACAATTAATGGAATCTTTATTTTATTTTTTTCTCATAAAAATAAAATGAAGGGGGGAAAAAAGACTTTGGTTTAACAGTTTAATTTTATTTTATGACAAAAAAAAAAGTAGTTTTATTTTCTTTGAAATTAATTTTCAATATTATGTCTAGTTCTAGCGATATATAATAGCATAGGTTTGGAATTAAAAGGGCCACATTTTGAAAGAATATATAATTTCTTTCTAGTCGTGCTATAATACATGACTTTCAATTATTATTTTCACCATTCATTGCATAATTTGGATAAATACCTCTATTCCCTTCTAGTCGCTCTTCGATAGTTAATCAACGACTTTAAATTTAAGCGCCAAGCTAAAGATATCCTCAATCGAAAATGTTTAGTTTCTTTTCGCTCGTATAGTTACGTATAAATAATTATGAAATAAGTATTAGAATAATTAAAAAAAAACAAATGAAGTTGGAAGCACTATAAAAGAAAATGAAATGTCAAAATCATATTATTAATTAATTAAAATATATGTGTGCCTTTCTAGTCTTGGTCTACCATAGTCCATGTCATTTAAGCCTAATAAGGACTTGGATCGACATAAAATTATGTCATTTTACTTAATATTTAAATCCATTTGACATGATATTTATTCTCTTCTTGTCATGGACACTTTACCTAATCAATGGCTTAACTTTCTTTTCTAGTGAAGACTAAATATTGCATTTTTACTTGAAATCGTATAGCGTGAGGTATACGTTCAAAACATATAATATATGATATCAGTTTAAATCATGATAAATATAATTTAAGCCAGTTATTTCTCGATAGGATAATTGGATTAACCTCCACAAGGATGTTGAATTCCCCTAATAAGAGATGGATTGATAAAAGATGATTCAAATACAATATACAGATTTTTATGCTGACAAAATTAGTTCATAACTACATGTTTAGGGAGTCTCTTTAATTATAAGGCCTTCAAAGTACTAATTTAAGAATGAAATCAGTATGATAACTTGAATGAAAATAGAAATAAGACAATTATGTAGAGAGTACATTAATATTTCCTCTGTCCACTTTTGTCGTAGTTTTTATTTTTAGAGTCAAATTATAAAAAATTTAATTAATATGTTACTCCCTCCGTTCGGTATTGTCTGTCATGGTTTCTATTTTTAGAGTCAAACTATAAAAACTTTGACTAACATTTTAAGATAAATTTTTTCATCATATTAATATGCAAAAAATTGTAATTTATAGTACTTTTCATATAGTTTTAGAATATCTAATTTTTTTGTTTAAAATATCGAACTAATGTGATCTAATTTACCTTTGAAAATTAGTCAAATTAACTTTCGATAAGCGCAACATGACAAACAATTCCGGACGGAGGGAGTATAATATATTTTTCATCATATTGATATGCAAAAAATTGCAATATGTAGTACTTTTCGTATATTTTTTTGAATATTTAAATTTTTTGTTTAAGATATTAAATTAATATAATCTAATTTAATTTTGAAATACGCAAATTAATTTTCGAAAAACGCATATCAATAAATAAAAGTAGACGGAGAGAGCAATTTTATTATTATTTTTTTTGTGTAGATTTGAATTAGGAATAACTTCCATGTATTGATTAGTTGATGAAGACCTTATCATTATAGTATTAAAAATTTTAAAAATAAAACATATTTCCCTTACCTAAAACATTGTCTTCCAAGTGTTGTTTTCTAAAGATCAACTTTCTAAATATATAAAATAAAATAAAATAAAAAATTCTATTGTTTATTGAATGATCATATATAGTTGTTCTTTTTTATAAAAAAAAAGAAAAAAAAAGCAAACATTGCTTAGCTCAATAAACATCCAGGACAAAGCATTGAACTTTTCAAAAAGTCTTCAATAAAAAAAAAGAATTATAATTGAATCTTTAACCTTTTTCTTTTGAAGAAATTTCATGATCCAATGTTACTATGTATTAAAAAGTTGAATGTTTTGAAGAATATACAATAATTTAAATAAGCTTTTTCTTTCACCTTAAGTGGCATCAAATATTTGAAAAGTTAAATTACATTATTTTTGTTGATATGCATTTCCACTTATTTCACATAAAAAGGGTGTGTTTAGTATGAAACAGAAGCACTTTCGCATTAATTAGTTAAAATATTTCGAAAAAATAAGTTTTTGAAATAGAAAAAACAAGTTTGATAAGTGTTCGTGATCTCCTTTCTGCCTCCGCTACCATTCGACCCCCACCCCCCCAAAAAAAAATTCCTCCAAACCCCCTTTTTCATGTCATTTTGTTTTCTTTTTATTCTTCACTAGGTTTATGTGTGTTTGTGTGTGTACTTTGGGGTACTAATGCAAGTATGATAACATTGGAATTGTTATGTTAAAAAGTGATATCAACACTCTCTACTTTGTTGTGGGATATAAGTCATCACCTTTTAAAAAGAATGAAAATAAAATAAAATGTGTAGTTTGCTTTTTTTCACTTTTGTGTTGGCTTGGTCTACTTTGGTATTAAGGTAAACAAATATACTTGAAAGATGTTTGAACATGATTTGATTGAAATTTATTTTATTTCTTTAGAAAAGGTAGTATGTGAAGTTGAAGTCCAAGAAAGTAGTGTTTAGACATGAAAGTAAGATTAAGATTTAATAGTGAGCACTTTTAAAAATATTTCAAGTTTGAAATAGAAATAACTGATCAATCGAATAAGCTAATAATTATTTAAAATAATCTCCAATATTAGTTTGATTTTTTAAAAAAAATCTATGAATGGAGATTTTAAAGGCCAGAAGTTTTACTAACAAAGATTGTAATGGAGTGGTAAAGAAAAAATATCGAGTTTGAGTTTTACTAGAAATGAAATCACTGAGTGATTTATCTTTAATATGATACTTTTCAATCTGAACTTAAATTTAATCTCGATGCGAATATCAAATATGATTTTTAACATAAATATCAAACATCGAATATGACAAAAAATATAGCATATAATAGGGATTCCAATCCCTTTTTCTCATTACCAACAACTTTCATTCATGTAATGGAATCTACTTTTTTACATCTATCCTTGGTTGGAATACAATATGTTGACATCAACCTTAGAATTATAATAAAGTTGAAAGAGACCATTTTATAGTATACTCATCTTTTAAGAAACAAAAAAATTCATTGATATTTTGTAAGAACACAGTAATTTTGCATTTATTTTCATGATTGTTGCATCTGTTTAAGTAATTGTTATAATTAGAGAAAAGGAAGTTGTTCCGAATTTTCAAAAAGATACTTTAACTTTGTGGGTGTCTAATTACTCCATTGAACAATTTCACAATAGTATGTGTATACCATTTTTCAGCCAATACCACTGGTACAAAAATATTTGTAAGTCACGCACTAATAATCACTTAACACATGTTAAAAGTAATTTTTAATTATTTTTATTTAATTTATATGATAGGAGTTTAATTAGGATACATATTCTTTTTCAAAATAATGACATTTTTGACATTTTAACTAATATTTTTAAAATAGTAAATTTTCTACTAATTAAATTATTGATTTTGACTAATTTACTAATTTTTCCATGATAAAATAAATAAATAAATGGGCCTTTGGCCCAATTACATTACAATACAAAAACTGAAATCTAGGAGGGTGTTTGACCCATTTCTGCCCTTATATACAGCGTATACAATTAATGCATATTGATGTATATTCACGCATATGAAAGCTTCAACATTTGCATTTTTTAACAACTAACTTAATTATAAATAATTAATTTAAATACAAAATAATTAATTCAAAATTAAAACTATATTTCAAACTAAAATTAAATTAATAAAAATGTATATATTAATCTAGAAATCTTTTGATATGATTTTCAAATATTTATAAAATATAATAATTACATATATAATTATATTAAATATATTTATTATTCAAAATACTGTAAAAAATCGACTGAAGTTACTTAAAATAACTTTGAAACCTATTTGAATTTTATAAAACTAATCATTCTAAATCGTTTGAAAATTAAAAAATTCAGAAATTAATTATTGTCGGAGAGGGTCAAGATTGGGTGTCAACAATAAAAATATGCTCACCAAAATTTTATTTATCTAGAATATTTATATTAACCCAACCATATTCACACCATTTTTTGGTATTGAAATAAATTATTTACCATGAAAATTGCAGTCTTATACAAATTAATATTATTTTTTATTCTAAAAAGGGTACTACTTTATTTTTCACCATATCTATGTATTTAAATGATGAAAACATCTTTCAGCTCATAATTTAATTTACAATTTGTAGTAATTTTATAATAAAATAATCATATGCTATATCTTGATGCACAACCATTACTATAGTTTCTATTATGCCTCTACCCTTTCAACATCCATTATAATATTATTGGACTCGATTTATTCACCATGACATACAATTATTATTACTATTTTGTTTCTCCATAAATGGCATTCAAGAACCTAAAAATATATATTACAATTTTAAAATTAAAAAGAAAAAGCATCACTATAGAGAAAATATGTGATAAAATAGAATAACAGTCATAGTTGATTCAACATTATTTGCAACAACAAATACGATATTTATTATGATAAATAAATATGATAGTTGTTGAACCATATGCAACAATTGCATTTGTTTCCGTAGTTGCTTTATGTGTTTCGAATTCATTAAGAGTGTATTTTTTTCATTTTACAACCACTTAACAAATTCATTAGAAGTGTATTTAAGAATTTTTACAAAGATTACAATTCACCACTACTCTTCTACTTCCACAACCATTATTTCTACTACAATCATTACCACCGCCAATCTTCACCATCCTTAGCCTAACCACAATCACTACTACCATCAAAATCAATCATTATCACCATTTGTCATCATCACAAACGATCACTGGTTACATCTGCTAATCAATATCGATAATTACTATCACTAGTCGATATAATATATTGTTAATCATCATTAGTTATTAGTATTATTCCACTATAAATTATCAACCGTAACCATTAATAATTACGAATAATCGTTATTGGCAATCACTACTCCATAAGATATATCCACAGTTAACATCATCAATTAATACCATTCCAAACCGATATTAATATTATTCCACTACTAATTATCAGTCGCCGCTATTAATAACAATGATAATCACTATACCATAAAATAGTATGCACAATTAACACCATCCCAAATTGATTAACATAATAACCTTTTTTAAAAATTTTTCACCTCCATGACAAAGACGAATCCGTATTCATGACACTCAAACCCAAAACCTCTAATAATACTTATCATTCATTATTTTAAAATATTTTATTATTATATTATTTTAAATAAAAATAAATTTGATACTTCAAATATATCGAAAGCAAACAATTTTAACGATTATAATAGTTAATCTTAACATTCAAATAAATTTTCGATTTAGACTTTCGTATTTTAATTCAAATCTTAATATTTTCAGATGTACATTAGTTTTTTGTTTTATTACTAGTCAAATAAAATAAACCTCAAAGACTAAAACCCTACTCCCCTTCATACTCTCAAGTTCAATTTTGCAGTTGGTCAGTGCTGTAGAATTTACAAATAGTTCCATCTAGGGCTTGGATTAACACTACTGCAGCTAAGCTCAGTTCAGTTGAAGCCCTTTGGAGCGAATATGTCTGGGGACAATGAGATTGTAATGCGTGATGTTACTAATGCCGGACTTGTAGTTAGTGACCGCATTGGCCGTGATGTAGCTTCTCAAATCGATCTTGAAGATGCATTGGAAGCTTCTAGATATGCTAGTCATCCTTATACTGCTCAACCCCGTGAGGTAACTAACCATTTCATCGAATTTTGCGATTTTAGGTTTCATTGCCTGTTAAATGGAGTTTTGAAGATTTCAGATTCTGTGTGCAAAGATAAATTGGGTTTTGGTTGGAGAGGTGGGGTACCAGTTTTGATAAGCCCTCTTGTTGTTTTTGTTGTAATTTTTCACTTTTACAAAGCTTGGACAGAAAAGTTCTGGTCTTTCCAAAAGACAACCAAATGAGAGAAAGTTGTGAAGATTGGAAAAAGATTTTGCAACCATTTTTTTCCATCCAAATGCCATAGATATTAAAGAACACCTTTAGTTTTGAAGATTTCAGATTTTGTGTGCAATGATAAATTGGGTTTTGGTTGGAGAGGTGGGGAACCAGTTTTGATAAGCCCTCTTGTTGTTGTTGTTGTAATTTTTCACTTTTACAAAGCTTGGCCAGAAAGGTTCTGGTCTTTCCAAAAGACAACCAAATGAGAGAAAGTTGTGAAGATTGGAAAAAGATTTTGCAACCATTTTTTTCCATCCAAATGCCATAGATATTAAAGAACACTTTTAGTTGCTATCCTTGGATTCTAAAGATATTGTTTATCAATTTATAGAGTTTTAAAGATTGGAAAAAAGTTTTGTTGTTTGTCTGTCAACCTGACTTCATTTCATGAAGACGTGTGAGTATTCCCAAAGGTGTGCGTCTCGTTATTCCTGACAGAGTCCCTCAGAATTGGAAGTTGAGACTTCCTAAGATCTTCAGTCTTGGATTGTAAAGAGTTTTCCAGCCAAGGGACTGTCGCTGCATTGTGTTGTCGTGTTTCACTTGTTAAAAGACCCGGTCTTTTTTTCCGAAACCCCCCATTGCTACCCCAAGTGGAACATTAATTTTGGATTGTTTATTTACTTTCTTGATACCAGTCTAAGCGAAGTTTGAAACTGGTAAATTTCAGTCAAAAGTGAAGTTTATTTTTGAAACTGGTACTTTCAGTCGAAGTGAAGATTATTGTGACAAATTGCAGTAATTAGGCGTGTGTATCTTTATGTAAATTTATATTACTAATAGAACAATAAGAACAATAACAACTATGCCCAAGTCCAGAATAAGTTTGGATAAGTTACCTGAATCATTTTACTCTCATCCGATCTTGTATGACTGCTATCCATCTTAACATTCACATCTCGACAATACTCATCTTGCGGATATGTTGGATTTTAATAGCCCAACATTTACTACCATATACCGTTGTCGGTCTTACATCTATCCCATATAGCTTTTCTTTCACCTAGGTCTTCTTTCACATAACAACTTAGCAAAAGTTCTCCATTTGCACCATCTGATTTTAATCCTATGAGTACAATGTAACATCTTCATCTATCATTCCATGCTCTTGACACAAGAAGCCAACATTTCTATATTGTTTGCATTTTGGCACCACAATCCCGTCTAGTCTCACATCAACTTCTCGCTTCTCATGTTGACTAAACCTTCCAGGAATGTATTCAATCTCAGTTCTACTAAATCCTGAAACCCATACTCTCTAAAGTGCTTCTCCATAGTGCAAACTTTTGGTTGACACCTTTGCTAATTTTGTCAATCAACACAACATTATAAGCAACTAGCATACCCTGTAACACCTCATCTTATATTGTGTTGGTTAACTTGTCCATAGTTAGGGTACACAAGTAGGGGCTCAATGTTGATCCCTGGTGTAAACCCACTATTAGGAGGAATTCTTTTGTATCACCTACTAATCGCCTGTTACTGTTGTCATGCTACTGACTGCTCCTTTATGCTTGTCCTTTATGTCCTTTATATACTCCCTTTGTTCCTATTTATATGACTCTCTTTCCTTTTTATCAGTCCCAAAAAGAATGACACATTTCTATACTTTAGTGACAATTTAACTTAAAAATGTCAATTTTACTCTTAATGAAATGATTTATTGCCTCACAAGCATCTACCACTTATTTTAGACCACAAGTTCTAAAAGTCTATCTTTCTTAAACTCTGTGCCAAATCGAATTACATGATATAAAATGGGACGGAAGGAGTATTTAATATGTTTTTATTATATTACTAATAGAAGGATATTTATTTTTAATGAGTTTTTATATTGTAGTGTTGCCTTTTAGCATGTAATATTTTATTAAGGATGTCATTTTGTTCTCGTGAATCAGCTGAAAATGCTCCGTTGAAGAAAATTAAAATCAGTCACAAATAACAGTCACAGGCAGCATGGAGTAACTCTCTCCCATCACACTCTACCGAGTAAAAGTGGTAGAAGAAGCTGTTTGAAGTAGAAAAGTAGATTCTCCTTCGAACATATGATTTTACAGAGGCTCATCAAAGAAAAAAATAAAAGAAAAACATATATGTTTAACCAAGGCTGGAGGATATATTCTCAAGCCTGTATAAGAATACAGTAAAGATATTTATAAACAACTGTGTTAATGGAGTAATTTAGTAATTGGTAGTTACAATAGTGCACGTTCCAAATGTCATGTTCTTTAGCATTTTTAGTTGGGCCAATCTCATCCCTTTAATCAGTCTATGACTCCTTCATGGGTTTTATCAGCTCCGTAATTTGATAGTTGTTTTGTCTCTTTTTTAAGCTTATATTTCCATCTTTTGTAATCTGTGCATCTTCTTGATGCTTTTTTTTTTATACTGGTAAGATTGTATTCTTCTACAATCTGGTCTCTGTCTACTATACACAACTGTTTACACCAAAAAAGTAAGGATACATTTGACCTTGTGAATGGAATTGGATCTATTTTCAAAACATCTACCATTCCTTCCCTTCCAAACTGACCACCATATACATGATGGGATTAACCTCCACCATCTCCTTTGGCTCTTGCTGCCTCCTCTCCTTACCCAGCTCTTTAGAACTCTGATGTATGTTCTGGCATTGTCCAATTCAGATTTGAAATGCTAAGGAATAAATTCCAGACTTGCTTGGTAAAGTTACAGTGCAAGAAAAGGTGATTGTTTGTTTCTCCTGTCAAGTTGCACAAAAAGCATCTGTGAACCATTTGTCTACCCTTCTTCTATAATACTTCCTGTGTTAAACAAGCCCTCTTTATCACTAGGTTAATGTTATCTCTCTTACTTTATTAAAAAAAAGTCATGTTCTTTAACAAAGGCTTTGATCTAATCTCAGACAACTGACCAAAGAAGTGATTGTAGCATGTGTAAGATTTGTGGGTCTTCAATTATTTAACGTCATAATCACACTCATCAATTATGTTGATCATGTTTCCTATGTTACTATTTCCATTTAAGAGCTTTAAATTATATTTATAGACATTAACATTCGCAATCCTGATATGATTTCATACTGCAATTCTTAACCACATCAAACATCTTTAATTCTATCTTGCTTTGGAAAGGCACTAAATCTTTTCATTATGTTACCTCTGTAGTGGCCTCCTTTAGTGGAAGTCGTGGACTCTTGGGAGTTGCCTTCTGTATTGATTGAGAGATATAATGCATCCAGTGGAGAAGGAACTGCATTATGTGGAGTATTTCCTGAAATTCGCAGAGCTTGGGCATCAGTGGACAACACATTGTTTCTTTGGCGGTTCGATAAGTGGTGAGAGTAAACAAAAATTGACAATGTCATTAGTTTTTCATTGATATCACACCAGCTCGGGATTTCTATATCCCATCAGCAATAGTCCAGACATATTTTAACTATTATTCTTTAGTATCACACCAACGTGTACAAAAAATGTGCACAAAGCTTGTGAGTAACTCAACCACAACCATCTACCTAACTATGCTGCGAATAAAAAAAATATTTGCATTTCCCGAGGTGTTAAATTCATATGTCTTAGTTTGTGAATGTGTACATACTAAACAATTTTGAGTTCCATTGTTTATGAGTTTTGACCTTGTCTTTCAAGTTCAATTGTTAAGTATATATCTTTGAGCATAGATAATTAGATAGATCTTCTTTTACCAGAAATATGGTATATCCTTTGTGGAATCAATTATCAAATACTTTTATGTGCTAACCTCCAAGCCCCAAATTATTGATCTTAGGCCATATCTATAATTTATCTTCCAAGTTCGTCTTTTAAGACATCCACTGTCAAGATTCTGTTTGTATCAAGTGAGAATCTTTAGATTTGTTCAGGAAGTTAAGTTATGCATCGAATGAGCTATGTATTGAGAATTTCAGAATGGTTTTCTTTTGTGGAAATAAAGTTCAAGACATTTTGATGTTTCTTGTTCACATGGTCCATGATGTGTGGGATCTTCTTTTATTTAGTTACTTATGTCCTTTTCTAGGATGTACTTCCTAACAACATTCCTTTTATGTTACTGTTTTCACCAAGACAATCCTTACTTTGCCTAAAAAAATTACAAAATAAAAACTAAAGCTTTAGGTTTTTAATGGTTTATTCATTATATTTTGTTTTGTGGATTCTTATTGTGTTGATGGTATCATGTGTTGTTTAGGGATGGTCACTGTCCTGAATATAGTGGAGATGAACAAGCTATATGTGTTGTTGGCCTAGCCAAAGTCAAACCTGGAATTTTCGTGGAGGCCATCCAGTATCTTCTGATCTTGGCAACTCCTGTTGAGGTACTATATATTCATGAATGTTCAACTTCATTCATCCAAGTTCTGTGATAGGCATTTGTCATGACTCAATTTACCTAAGCTGTAATGACACCTAACCCAACCTGTCAGGTGAACCACTTCATAAAAATAAGTATGATACAAAAACAACATATTGTGATAAAGTCTAACAAAATATTAATGAGGCAATAACAAGTCTATAACGCGGTAATAGTCAATTCAACCCCCAGTAACTGGTGTCACAAGTCATGAACTACTAGAATTAGGAAATACAACTTTGCTATAAAACAGAAATAAAAGACCCTAAGCTACCATAAACTAGCTGGCAGTTCATAAAGAATGCCAATAGAACTCCCAATTTACCAAAGCTGTGCTGACACCTAGCCCAACCCATCAAGAGAACTAGTCATACAAATAAACACAATACAAAGGCAACAAATTGTAATAAGTCTTAAAGGAATAATCTAAATGAGACAATACTAAGTGAAATACAACGCGAAAATAGTTGATTCTCATCATTGGAATGCTGATATCTTCGACACACACTCGTGGACTTTGCTGAAGCTTGAATCTATATCTGCGCATGGTTTCAAAAGTGTAGTATTTGTACGCCAACAGGTACTTAGTATCATTTACCGCCCACAACAAGATAGAAGGTGAGAGTCAATATATAAGATGCTCACTTTTAGACCCTTGCAGTTATTATATCTAACAATAATAATAATGAAGCACAGGAACAATACTTTTAGACATGCACAAAACGACTTATATACTGATATGCACAATTCAATATTTATATATGAAAAATGCATCAACAAGAGTGTAAATCAAAATGCATCAACAAGAGTGTAAATCAAAATGCATGATAAAAACTGGAACTTCACTTAAATAGGCACTCCCTGTGCCATAACAAACCAGGAACTTGTCAGTTTCTACCAACCTGCGAATGCTGCCTGATATGCTTGGGTTATACAATGACTCGCGAGGGGCAAATCCGTACCTACACGCAATAACCTGAGCCATAGCTCCATAAACGCTGACACCCAAGTCATGGATCACACTAGACTTATCAACTCAAGTCACATGTCAATGTGAACCAGTAAACGCTGACACCCATGTCGTGACTCACACAAGACTCATCAACTAAGATCACACATAAGTATGAATGTATAACCCTTGACACCCAAGTTATGGATCACCAAACTCATCAGCTCAAACCACATATAAGTTGAATCACATGCAGGTAAACAAACATATGCACAGTGCATGACTAAACATGTAACATGTAATCGACCAAAATGAACGTCCAAAGTGTTAAACTAGCTAAAATAAGATGTCTATAGCATCATCATAGCATGTGAGAGTGCATAACTTAGTCATGAGATGTAACATCAAAGATACAACACAGAGAACCCATAGGTATAGCCTCGGTACCCACATATATACCCGTCACCTCATATACTATCCCCACAGAGAAGCTCCCTTATATGTATCAGATTGCTGCAATTAAGAATTCCACCATCGCTCATAATAGAAATGGAAACCGTTGGGATATTCTATTCAGAAGAACAGTTCAAGATTGGAGATGGGCCAACTGATGGAATTGCTGGCAGATTTGGGAAGATATAATATTGATGTGACCATGGCAGATACTATGTGTTGGGGGAGGAAAGACACTTTCAAAGTGAAAGAATGCTACAGGATGATTGGTACACAAAACCAAGTAGTTGACAATTGGCCCTGGAAATTGATTCGGAAGAAAATGTTGCCTCCTAAGATTATTTGCTTTAACTGGATTGCTCTCCATGAAGTTAGCTTGACACCAGACAACCTCAAAAGGAAAGGTCTCCCGTTAGTGAACAGATGCTACCTATATTTGGACAAGTCGGAAACTGTGAATCATCTGATTTTGCACTGCAAGGTGGCTACTGATGTTTGGAACATGTTCTGCATTTTTGGGTAAAAAAGGATGATGCCACAGACCATAAAAGAGGCACATATGAACTGGATCATGTGGAGAGTTGATGAAACAATCAAAAGGATCTGGCTAATGATCCCTGCTGCTATCTTCTGTAGTATTTGGAATGAGAGGAATATGTGGTGTTCTGATGGAACCTCAGCTCCAAATTTCTCTCTCAAAACCAGATGTCTAGTCTTACATTTTTCTGGTCTAAATCAGCTACTGTATCTTGCAGTGAACAATTTTTGGAGTTTATTGGCTCCCTTGTCTTAAATTACCTAACTGTAAAGGAACTTGTTTTTTTCTTTATTCCAGTTTCTTTTGTCAATTTTTCTTTCGTTGTAAGTTGAAACTATGCATGAGTAAAATACCTTACTTTATCATAAAACAAATAAAGATACGATACCATCATATGCATTGTATATATAAAACAATATCAATTTGAAAAATACCCTCATTGAGGTCAAAGTCTTAACGTACCTTAATCCAACTAAAGCTTTGACCTTCAAAAATAGTCTTTCCATGTTTCAAGTCTATTAAATGAGCGCAATCTATGCAAAAGATTAATTAATGATGTCAAACAAGGCTATTGGACTTAATTCCTTATGTGAGTTCTCGGTTAAAGCCAAAGTTAACCAAAAACTTACTCCTTAGTCAACTCAGTCAAACTGGAAAATAAATTCATAATTAGCTGAGGATTTCAAATTGTATGCATTCTGACATCAAGTTCTTTTGCATGCCTAAATCCTCAATTTGTGCTTTTAGGGTTTATGTCTCAAATCCCCAATTTTACCCATGTAATTCCATGTTTAGATGTTAAATCTAGAGACAAATTGATGATTTGAACTCAAATTTATGGCACTCAAGGGTGTGGCCTAGTGGTCAATGAAGTGGTCGAGATTCAAAGTTCATTTTGTTTGTTGTTTTTGTCTTCAATCATTTCTGTCGGCTTTCTGCACCATATTGCCTATAGATCTGGATATATTGGATCTCTTACATGGATTAGTGGAGATAGTATTATCAGTATCTGGTGTAGAATGACCCTGTACATCTAAACAATAGTCTCCAGTTTTTAGTTATTTCTTTGTGCACCTATAAGATCCCTATTAGTATAGAAGTATTTTTTTGTTTTTTGTGAAGAACCATATTTTTGTGTAGGTTCCCCGCGTTTCTGTATACCTTTTGTATCAGAGACTTTGAATGAAATTATTACTTTATCAAAAACAGTATCAGAATGGATTTGTGATGTAAGCATTAGATTGCTTTATTACTGGTGAGATTTAGATGTCTGTTTTTAGTCCATGTTTCCTCACATCTATAACAATATAATTTGTTCTACCTTTGGTCCTCTCATTTACCTCTAGCTCTATTGCACTTAGTTGATCCTTGTAGGTGTATGTTGTTCTGCAAGCAGTGACGGAACTGATCCATACGCTGAGGTGTCACTTCAGCCATTACCAGATTATACAATTCCATCTGATGGAGTGACCATGACATGTATAAGTTCCACAGACAGAGGTCACATTTTCCTTGCAGGCCGTGATGGCCACATTTATGAATTGCAGTACTCAACTGGTTCGGGGTGGCAGAAGCGATGCCGCAAGCTCTGTCTAACTGCAGGTCTCGGAAGTGTCATATCAAGGTATTCCCTTTCTCTTTGGTAGAGGGGGGGGGGTTGTTTCAGTAGTCTACATGAAACTATGTTTTACTTCCCTTTCTTTGGTCTTGCAATTTGCATAGTCATCAATGGTTTTCCAGAGTCTTATAACATCAAGGACTCAAGGTTCTCAACTGTGCGTGCCTTGTTAGAACTATGAAGTGAAGGGCCTGAGTGTAGAGTGAGGTGTAAGAATAATAGCTGTTTTATTTCAGGTGGGTGGTGCCAAATGTTTTCAAGTTTGGAGCCGTAGATCCCATTGTTGAAATGGTCATTGATAATGAGAGACACATCTTATATGCACGTACCGAAGAGATGAAAATTCTGATGTTTTCTCTTGGAGAAAATGGGGCTGGACCCCTTAAAAAAGTAGCAGAAGAGAGAAATTTGATAAATCAGAGGGATTCTTATGGTGGTAGGCAACCAGCTGGTTCAAGGGCTCCTAGATCAGCCAAAACAACCATTGTTTCCATCTCACCGTTATCTGTCTTAGAATCAAAATGGCTACATCTTGTTGCTGTGCTATCAGATGGCAGAAGAATGTATCTTTCCACGTCTTCTTCTGGTGGAAGCAATAGTACTGCTGGAAGTTTCGGTGGTCTTAATCATCAAAAGCCAAACTGCTTAAAAGTTGTAACGACTAGGCCAGCTCCTCCTCTAGGGGCAGGTAGTGGGCTTCCATTTGGAGCTGTATCTCTTGCTAGTAGATCACAGAGTGAAGATCTGTCACTGAAGATAGAATCAGCCTATTATTCTGCTGGGACTCTTGTCCTTTCTGATTCATCTCCACCGACTGTTTCTTCTCTTCTTATTGTAAATCGGGATTCAAGTTCTCAATCTTCTTCAAGTAGTTTGGGAGCAGGTGCTAGGAGTTCTCGCCCACTCCGTGAATTGGTGTCATCCCTGCCCATTGAAGGAAGGATGCTTTTCGTGGCAGATGTTCTACCCCTACCAGATACAGCAGCCGCGGTGCAGTCACTTTATTTACAGCTGGAGTTCGGCTATGATAACTCAGGGGAATCCTGTGAAAGAACTTCGGGTAAACTTTGGGCTAGAGGTGATCTTTCAACCCAACATATATTACCAAGAAGGAGAATCGTCATATTCAGCACTATGGGTATGATGGAAGTAGTTTTTAACAGACCAGTCGATGTACTCAGGAGACTATTGGAATCCAATTCGCCTAGGTCATTATTAGAGGATTTCTTCAGTCGTTTTGGATCTGGAGAGTCTGCTGCCATGTGTTTAATGCTTGCTGCGAGGATAATCTATACTGAGACCTTAGTAAGTAATGTTGCTGCTGAGAGGGCAGCTGAAGCATTTGAGGATCCAAGACTTGTTGGAGTACCACAGCTAGAAGGTAGTGGTGCATTTTCAAATACTAGAGCTCCAGCTGGAGGATTTAGCATGGGCCAGGTTGTGCAGGAAGCTGAGCCTGTTTTCTCCGGTGCTCATGAAGGTCTTTGCTTATGCTCATCAAGGTTACTTCTACCTTTGTGGGAGCTTCCTGTTTTCATCACTAAAGGAGGCATAACTTCTTCAGACGCATTTGACAATGTAGTAATTGTCTGCCGACTTCCTGGTGAGACCATGCAAATCCTGGAAGACAAGATACGTTCTTTAGAGAAGTTCCTGAGATCTAGGAGGAACCAGAGAAGGGGACTTTATGGTTGTGTTGCTGGCTTAGGTGACTTGACAGGCTCAATTTTGATTGGAACTGGCTCAGATATGGGGGCTGGTGACAGAAGTATGGTAAGAAATCTATTTGGATCTTATGCTCGCAATGTCGAGTCCAATGAAGGTGGATCTTCAAACAAAAGGCAACGACTTCCTTATAGTTCTGCTGAACTTGCTGCCATGGAGGTAAATGTTTTAAAGAATTGGTTCTCTTTTATTCCGAGGCATAACTTACTTGCAAAGCCTATCTGAATGTTTACAGGTTAGAGCAATGGAGTGTATCAGGCAATTGCTCCTTAGATGTGGCGAAGCCATATTCTTGCTGCAACTTCTTACACAACATCATGTGACACGCTTGATTCAAAATTTTGAAGCTAATATCAAGCAGGCCCTAGTTCAGTTGACATTCCATCAACTAGTTTGTTCAGAAGAGGGAGATAGACTTGCTACGAGACTTGTATCTGCCCTCATGGAGGTACTTTAACATGCACGATAGAATTATTTTTGAATGCGGGTGATTTCCACTTGGTATTAAGTAGTTAATTCTTGCTTGCAAAGGGAACAATTGTAAGATTTCCATATTAGTATGTTTTTTGCTTGCACTGAAGTCATAATTTATTAAGTACGGTTTTTCTCCTTCCCCAGCATTACACTGGTCCAGATGGCAGGGGAACTGTTGACGACATAAGTGGTAGACTACGAGAGGGTTGCCCAAGTTATTACAAAGAATCTGATTACAAGTTCTACTTAGCAGTTGAATCTCTTGATAGAGCTGCTGCTACATTAGATGCAGAGGAGAGAGAAAACCTTGCGAGAGAGGCATTCAACTACCTAAGCAAAGTTCCAGAGTCTGCAGATCTGCGGACTGTATGTAAACGTTTTGAAGATCTGAGGTTGGTTCATTTAGATCCATCTTCCCCTTCATCTTAGATTCAGTTTTTTTGTTCATTACCTAGATTCGTGGTGTCTCGTGCTTAGCATGCTGCTATAATATTGCAGATTTTATGAAGCTGTGGTCCTATTACCTCTGCAAAAGGCACAAGCTCTTGACCCTGCTGGTGATGCTTTTAATGAGCAAATAGATGCTGGAATTCGAGATCTTGCACTTGCTCAACGTGAGCAGTGCTATGAGATTATTTTCAGCGCCTTGCATTCTTTAAAAGGTGAAGCTTCAAAGAGGGAATTTGGATCTCCTATCAGACCTATTGCTCAGTCTACTCTTGATCAAACTTCTCGGAAAGAGTTCATTTGCCAGATTGTCCAACTTGGTGTGCAATCTTCAGACAGAATTTTTCATCTGAAGCTGTATCAAACCTTAATCGATTTGGGCCTGGAAGATGAACTACTTGAATATGGTGGCCCTGATTTGGTACCTTTTCTGCAAAATTCTGGCCGTGAACCTACAAATGAGGTTCGTCTATTGTGATTTCTATTTTTATACTGCTTATGTTTCTTGTGTTTGATACTCGGCGTTGATAGTTATCTAGTTCTTCATCATATTATTAGCATCCAGTTTTCTTGCATAATGTTTTGGTGTTTTTGCGGGACCAATTTCCTGAGCCATCAGTTCTTTCATTTTCTTCGCAGGTTCGTGCTGTCTCTGCAGTGGCATCTCCAACTTCACCATTGGCTCATGCTAGAGTACCTGCACTATCCAACCAAGCCAAATATTTTGAGCTTTTGGCTCGTTATTATGTTTTGAAGAGACAACACGTTCTTGCAGCCCATGTTTTGGTGAGGCTGGCAGAAAGGCGCTCCACTGATGCAGGGGATGCTCCTAGTTTAGAACAAAGGTTCTTATCCCAACTGACCTAATGACTATTTAAGCCTATTTTTCAGGATTGAGCATAATTGGTGTGAATTTTTGTTATTCATTCACAATCTTGCTTGAATGTTTCATTTATTCCTTTATGATAGAAATTTGGGGGAGATACACCTTTAAACTAGAGTTGATGAATTTGTATTGCAAACTATGTAGAGTATTTTTTTTCTTTCACTAAATTTACAATAAAGGTAGTTTGACTAAAGCATATTTGTCACAAACCACTAGTTCTTATATGTGAAGCAGTTCTTATCTTATTTAGTACTCCATCTATCCATATTTTTTTTTGAAACTGGTTAAGTGCTCCATCTATCCATTAATTATTTGTTGCATTTGACTGGGCAAGGAGTTTGAAATGTTTAAGTTGGTGTTCCATATTTTGTACTACTGCATCCTTATAAGCTGTGTTGTAAGTTCAAGCACTTACAATTCTGCGATCTGAATTCTCAACGCAATATTCACATTCATTTTAACATTTGATGAGGGCCCTAAGAATGCCATGGCAGTTCCCTGTTGTGGCAAATGCGAAATTTTAGAGGAAAGATAAAACAACTGCTCATTAAATTAATAGCTTTCTCATAAATGTAGGTGCTGTTACCGCTTTGTGACAAAGTATTTTTGGACTTATTGAGAGTGGAGCACTACTAATTTTTTCAAACATAGAGATATAGAAAGAGAGAAAGTAGTATCCTATTCTCTTTGGTCTGGTTCAGAAAGCCCGACTTGCTGTTCCTCTAAGAGGGCTTCTTAATCTGTCATTGTTTAGCTGTTTATGTTACTCAGAACAGATCTCATTTTGTTTTCTTCTGTCCCATTTTGTATCACTCTATTTGATTGTGCGTTTCTTGGTAGTAGTGAAATAAAATATCTAGTTGTTGAAAGTTTGTTTGATAAATAAAAGATCACAGTAGAATTTGAATAGAAAGTCTAAATATGTTAGTAAAATGTAAGTAGAGCAACATGATTAGTGAGGATTCATATAGCTGACCGTTACGTGCTTGGATTGGAGCATAATTGTTGTGGAAGGCTTGAAAGTTGTATAAAATCACATTTTTAGTGAAATGGTACCTTATTCTTTTGGATGTATTGTAGATAGAAAGAATGTTATACATGTTTGAATGAAGGAAATACTTTTTTGTGTTTAATAGAAATTTGTTGTGAGACCAGTGTTTGCTGTCTAATTTGGGTAATGGCAGGCGGCAATACTTGAGTAATGCTGTTTTGCAAGCAAAGAGTGCCCATGACACTGATGGTATGAGTGGTTCTGCGCGGGGTGCTCTTGATAATGGGCTGCTTGATTTGCTCGAAGGAAAGCTTGCTGTTCTTCAGTTTCAAATTAAAATTAAAGATGAACTGGAGGCTATGTCTTCCAGGTTAGAGTCATCTACAAGCACATCTGAATCTGGTTCTGGTGAAACATCACCCCATATGAGTAATATTCTTCGAGAAAAAGCCAAGGAGCTATCGATGGAATTGAAGAGCATTACACAGTTGTATAATGACTATGCTGTTCCTTATGAGATATGGGAGGTATGATACACAATAAACACACATTTGTCACCATGTGCTCTACTTTATTTATTTGTTTTTGCTCTACTTTATGCATGATTTTTTTTTTTAAAAAAATTTAAACCCGTTTGACCATGAAATTTCACTTTTTCCAGAAAATTGTTTCACTTTATTCAACCTACTTCAAAATTTTCAAATAAAGTGAATTTGATTATTTTGGTTTTTTTCAGATAAGCTGTACTTTTTTTCCCTTCTTTTTATCATGGATGCTCCGGTAGATAACTCTAGATTGTAAAGAGGTCTATTCTTCATGGGAGTATTTTAAAAAGTGATTTTAATCACGAATTGCATAACAAGTGAGACCATAGATGTGACTTCTGGATTATAAACTAATTAGAGCAATAGAATATGCCACTGCTGTTATTCTTAACTTTTCAATACCAAATTCCCTGTTTATAAGAGTCACTGTGCAACTATATGGGCTTCTTCGCGAAGAGCAACTGGATGGGGTCTCTGTGCAGCAGTGCCTGAGGGTAGCTCAAAGCTTATATCTAAACATCACAGTTTGTAAATGGGTGACATTTCAGCTTGTGAATGCTTCCCAAAGTTTTTCAGCAATTTCCACTTGTCCCCTCCCCTTCACTCTTTTTCATGCCAAGGATTTGTCAATGCCATTCTTAATTTTACATCTTATCTATAAAGAAATGGATATTGCGCCTAAAATAACCCCAAAGGCTAGCTCATTGGATGAGTATTTGCTGACGACTATATAAGGAGGCAAACAACTCTTTTCCACATCGATGTGGGGCTCTAACACCGCCTAGTATGCTTAGCACTAGACATCTGGAGCGTGGACAATATAATAATAGGACCCGACATTGGGTAACCCAGGAATTAGGATGGGTCTGTTCTGATGCCAAGTAAAAGAAGTGGGATCTTGAGCCTAACTCAGCACTAAGGAGGCAAACCCCCTTATCCTACACTAATGTGTGATTTTAACACCATCTTTCATACACCATTGGCAGTGATCGGCTAGGGCATATTGCTTAATGTGCAAAAATATCTCTATAGTTTGAATATAGTTGACTAGCCTCCCAAAAGAATCGAATAGAAAGGTAAAATCACCAGCTAATGGAAATTGTTAATTTTGATTTACTTTCATCTATCGAAGATTAAGAGATTGATCAATTTTGTCATCATTTTAAGCTCTCCAATTTCGGGCAACTGAACCAAGTATCTTTTTCATGTTTCTGACTTACAGATATGCCTGGAGATGTTGTACTTCGCTAGCTACTCCGGTGATGCTGATAGCAGCATACTGCGAGAGACATGGGCTAGGCTCATTGATCAAGCTCTTATGAGGGGTGGGATTGCTGAAGCTTGTGCTGTACTGAAGAGGGTTGGTACCCATGTGTATCCCGGAGATGGAGCTGTTTTACCATTTGATACTCTCTGTCTTCACCTTGAAAAGGCTGCACTGGTATGGGCTATTACCCCTTTTGAGCTGCCCTGCCCATTTTATTCTGCTAGTTCCCTTGCATGTGCTTTCAACTAATTCAATGCTTCATTTTGAAATTTAAACTTGATTGCGTCCTTTAATACTGTGAAGGAACAAGTGGTTTCTGGTGCTGAATCTGTTGGGGATGAAGATATTCCTAGGGCTCTTTTAGCTGCTTGCAAGGGTGCAGTAGAGCCTGTATTAAATACTTATGACCAGCTGTTATCAAGTGGGGCAGTGTTGCCAACTGCGAATCTTAGATTGCGTCTCCTGCGCTCCGTACTGGCTTTACTTCGTGAATGGGCACTTTCTGTCTTCGCACATGGAATGGGTACAAGTGTTACTGGAGCCTCTCTGATTCTTGGTGGAACTTTATCATTAGGACAGACTGCAGTTGGTAATCAAGGTGTTCGCGATAAAATAACAAGTGCAGCAAATCGGTTAGTTTCCCATCAGAGATTACTAATATATGTCTTTTCACTCATTTCAGCAGTATCTAGATAGGCTTTTCAACTCTTCTGTTATCTTCTTTCATGTTATGGTTCTACCAATCTGGCTGGTTTGCTATATAAATGCTTTACGGTGCACCAGTTTTGTCATTACATATGTTTATTTGTGCACATATCTAAATCCGTTGTTTTCTCGGTTTAACCAGATATATGACAGAAGTGCGAAGATTACCTCTTCCACAAAATCAAACTGAAGCTGTTTATCGAGGTTTTCGTGAACTTGAAGAATCATTGTTAAGTCCATTCCCTTTTGAACGGTTTTGATTTTTGTGATATCATATGCTTGTACAATATCCTGCCTTTTCTTTGTCCTTCACTGCATATTTGATTTGAACAAAACAAAATTTTTCTCATGAACTGTATTTTATTAGTTCTGATGTTTAGCATTGCCTTGATACTCCTGTAACATGTGATCATACATCAAATGACAGAATTGCCTTAGAATTGGAAAATGATTATTTAATCAATTTAAAGGTCGATAGAAGTATTAAACTTCTTGTGAAATCTGAAGGTCAAGATATGAATATGTTAATTTTGCATTGGTGTATAAATACAGTCAGTTCACTCTACTATTTTTGTACTCGTCTTATATCAGTTATTATTACGCTAGAATAATTCACAAATACTTTTAACAATGATGTGTTAATCTGCACGATTTTCTCGAAGAGACTTTATATTATTAAAAGTATCCAACATCTTATAAACAACTTTTCTATTTTTAAGCTCACAATGTGAACTTTATCTGCACATAGTGTAAGTTTGACTAAGGAGATTATGATGCAAATTATTTTAAGATGATAGTATAAGGTTTAATGCCTATTTTAGAAGTGGATTATGATGCACATTATTTAAAAATGATAGGATGAAGTGTAGAGGGGTGAGATCACAAATTATGGTATCGAAGATTCAAAAACAAGCATTGTAGCATCAACAGGTGCATTTGAGAAGTCGAACACAGCTAAAGGGACTTTGAAGCATGGGAAATTCAACTTTTTTCTGTCATTACTTTATGTTGGTAAAGATGAAAGAATCGTTTCTGCATATTCTGCAGATAACAACAGCAGCAATAACATATCCCGTGTAATCTTACAAGTGGGGTTTAAGGGAGGGTGGTTTGTACGCAGCCTTGCCCCTACATTGTAAAGATAGAGAGACTGTTTCCAATACCCTCTGCTCAAGTCTGCACTTTCTGCAGATTTTTACTACAATTTTTCCAAGATGATGAACTCACACTTGAAGTTTCTGTCATTGCAACAGAGTAACTCGTACTGATATGCATCACACTCTTTTAACTGACAAAACAGGGTAAACAAGAGGAAACACAAGCAGAAAATAAAAACAGACATCTCCCCACCTTTGCAAAGAAGTAAGGGAACCGCGAAATACTACCTGAGAAGCTATCAAATATAGATCAACTCCACAGGCCACCACAAGCTCATACTACCATAAACCTGCAATTTTAAAGAAACAAGGAGACTCGAATAGTTAAGACTCGACATTAACTTAATAAGGACTTATTACAACTTACGTTACTGAGTTCAGTCACAACATGCTACATGGATCTCAGCAAGTTACAAGTTCTGTCCAACTGAAGGTCTAAATCTATGGTGTAAGGTTTACAGATATTTCTTTCAGCTATAAGTTCTTTCAGAGGACCAGGCTGCAAGTAACGACCTAAATCTACGATATTACATACAGATATCTCATGAACAGTCTGAGAGTACTACCATTGACAACAACACTACAGTCACTAGAGAAAAGTAACAAGGGTAAGAGGTCAGAGAGAATAAGAGAGCAGGGTAAGAGGGTAGCAGAGAATGGCTCCATGTCACTATTCAAGGGTTAATCTCATCGGTGTTGATCCCGTTATCAGTTGCTTCAGCTTCATCTGCTGCTTTCCCAATTGGCACCTCTTTCACCATGAAAGCATCTCCAACATTTTTGTCAGCCGCAGACACATCAGCAGGAGCATCTTCTGCTTTTCCATCTTCAGTTGGGTCATCACTTTTCACAGCATCAACATCAGAAGTTTCATCTTTCTTCTCTGCAACAGAGTCTGACATTTTGTCATCTTTCTCAACCTCAGCCTCTTTAGAAGGACCATCTCCGGCCTTTTGGCCTTCACCCATTTTTTCAGCTTGGTTCTCCTCCACAACATCAACAGCAGAAGAATGCATTTCATCTTTCTTCTCAGCTGCATGATCAGCCATTTGGACATCCTTCTCAGCAGCATGATCAGCCATTTTGGAGTCCTTCTCAGCAGCATGATCAGCCATTTTGGAGTCCTTCTCAGCAGCATGATCAGCCATTTGGACATCCTTCTCAGCAGCATGATCAGCCATTTGGACATCCTTCTCAACAGCATCATCTTTGGAAGGACCATCTTCAGTTTGGCCTTGACTTGTCTGTTTAGCTTGGTTCTCCTTCACAATACCAACATCAGTAGAAGGCATTTCTTCCTTGTTTTCATCTTTTCCCTCGTCATGTTTCTGTACGACCACCTTTTCAGCTTCCACAGCCGCAGCATCCTTTTCATGTTTTCCAGCTTCCACAGCCACAGCATCCTTTTCATGTTTTTCAGCTTCCACAGACACACCATCCTTTTCCTGTTTGTCAGCTTCTGGCATGTCAACATCCTTTGCTGCCTCAGTTTCTTCCTGTTCTTTTTGGTCTTTCACATCCTTCTTAGAAGCTGAAGATTTTCTGCTTCGCTTTGTTGGAGTCACACTTTCTGCTGCAAGTGGAGCTGTCTTTGCCTTTCCAGTGATCCTTGTGGATCTTCTTGGAGCTTCCCCACTTCCCCAGTCAAACTCAGTGATTGCAGGACCACCAGGGTGAGACTTCAGGTACTGCTGCAACTGTTTCTTTGTAGTAATCTCCTCCCCTGTTGGTGCAGTAAACACGATCTCATTTTTCTTTGGCGTCCCTCCTTTCTTAGGCAGAAACTGATGTACAAAAACAGAAAAATGGACATTAGTTATTGAAATATCTCCATCATTCTCCTTTTATATTCCTAGTCTTTTATTGGGCTGGCTGCTAAAATGGAGAGTAAACATTGAAAAGAAATAAAAACCAAAAACTAAGAAAAACAAGGAACTACTTGAGAGATGGAAAAGGAAATCAATAGGCAAAGCTCCAAAGGAAAGAAAACTACTTAACAACATCAGGAGAAGATAATGATGAATTCTTGATAAGCAAATAATATATAACTTATGGCTCAGCTAATATCCACCATGTTCCGACTGTTTTTAGTACAGAATTTGGAATATGCACAATCCCACTACAGCTCAGTAAATAAATGAGTCAGAGTGCAACTGTTTCACATGAGTAGCTCTTCCTGATCAAATGGGGTTCTCAGGAGCTTCAAATCTTATTTATCAACTTAATCCCCAAACAAAGTAATTTTGCAGACTACTAGCGCACACTATAGATATACAAGTGGTATACATTTAACAAAGAAATAGCAACCAAGCCAAAAGCACCCTGAAATCAATAACACATTTGTCTATGCATATAAAATGACAACACAGAATGAAACAGTTAAGAAAGTGTAAAACCAATAATTTTGTTTTCTTCTTTGAAATGGCAGTGTCTGAGTCAGCTACTGTGTAGCTCGGCTATTCCATCGGTAACTCTGCCCATCAAAGCATAGGATAGGCAAACGTGAAGAAATCTGTTAGTAATTTATGTCTCAACTGGGATTTAACATCTGTCTCTAAGGTTTGCACCTATTAAACACCAGGTCACACTTGGGTGCAAACCAAAGCAATAACTTGGTAATACAATGAACACAAGCTTTACAAATGAGACAACCCTGTCAAAACTGCTGGTCATAATGCCTTCCATGTAAATAGATGAGGAGTGAAATAAGCATTAAAACAAGTAAATCTTTTTGCGGATAGGGAAACTCGTAACTATTATTAGGAGGAAAGACTTATTTTGTGCCACAACTCAAGTAGAACTGACATTTCACTGAATCTAGTTAGTAAGATATTTTAATAAACAAGTAAATGAATAACAACATCACCCTACAACTGCATCATTTTAGTATCTGTAAAATCATATTCAAAGAAAGCCAACAAGAGGATGCTACCCACACAGACAAATAAGATTCTCATAAAAAATGTAAAAATAAATGGGTTGAACAATAGATATACAGAAATAAGTGATGCTATCATCATTACTGGGCAAGATAGAAGCTAAAGTATTGAATGAAAGAACGGAACAGTTATTACAATATCAGAGTCTCAGATTCTGACAATGAATGTGAGAAATGCCTCCATGCAAAGAAGGGAAATCACAGATGCCTCGTTCAATGGAAGAAAGATAGACCAATACGGAGTCAGAACAATGTGGGTTGTTATGGTCCCCTAATATGGATCTAAGTTATGGGACGCTGCATGATACAACCTATGTTGTTGGTTCGTTAAGAGAGAACCTGCAATCTCTTGAGTTAAAGTACTCAAAAACTGGAATAATTTTCTGCTTATCTTTTCACTGAAATTCAAATTACTTTAAATAACATAATGGTAGATTATCCACCCACTTGATAGCAAGGAAATAACTTCGCACTATTATTGAAATTATAAAGAGGAGGAATAACCTCCTTACTGCTTATAACTGCTACAAAGAAATAGGAAAACATAATTAATAGATAAGCTTAAGTAATCTACTTTCTGATTTCTTTAAAGTTTCCATGCGTAAACCGGTAGCAGACTAAAAGGGTTCTAACATTACTACCCTCCTTCAAATTGCACTTGTCCTCGAGCACAATGTGGGAAGTACTAGAATTTCTTTCTTTTCCAGCAAATTCTTCCTCATCATCAATGGAACCAATAAAAAATAATTCCTTTCACTAATGGCTCAGAGTGAATAATTCGTCACAGTTGAAATAGAGTCCCTTAAGTCACCTTTCCTCCATTTTAAATTTGGTTAGTTTTTCAAATCTGGTGGTTGTTGAGGTGAGAAATTTGTTGTCTTTGTTCTACAAGCATCTAATGATTGCGAACAAAGAGGTTGTTCCTTGCATTCATAAAATCGGGAAATATTCACCGTTGTAGCCAAATCTGGAGGATTATGCAACTCTCCTTCAATTTTGCAAGAACAACTACCGGCACCAACTCTATCTTAACGACCGGTAAAGCCCTCACTCTAGGATATGACACTTCACTGCTAGGAGAGGATCGAGTTCTTCTCCAAATCAACTCTTTCTTTATTTAAATTAGAAAGAAGTCAATTACGTTCGAGTTTTTTGTCAACTGATTCCACCCAAGCAATAAAAAGAAAGGCTATGTCCTTTAATCTCTAACTATGCTGAGTTCAATCAATCTAAGAACTAGTTGACCTCATGTAATCAGCAAGACCATTTATGCAAAATTCCATCTATTTTGTGCTTGTACAAGGATACTAACCCACGAAACCAATTGTTCAAACCTTTCTTGGACAGATCCAATGTGACATAACTTGGCCAATTCTTCTAACTTTTGACTTCTAATTGGTGGTCCAAAATGAACGTCAAATTAGAAGTCAAAAGTTGAGGCATATCTTTTACTAGTTGAAGAAACTAGAGTTGTGCAATTTCCTCCAAATGAAAGGAAGCAAGACCCTTTTTTGTGCTTGTATAAGGGTACTAGCCCACGAAACCAATTGTTCAAACCTTTCTTGGACATATCTAATTTGACGTAACTTGGCCAATTCTTCCAACTTTTGACTTCTGATTGGCGGTCCAAAATGAATATTGACGTTTGAACTCATCCCAATATCATTGAGGCATATCTTTCACTAGTTGAAGAAACTAGAGTTGTGCAATTCCTTCCAAAAGAAGCAAGACCCTTTTTTTCCTTTTTTTGGTGTTTGCCTGTGTTGAAAGTAATGCTCGCACATGTTCAACCATCCCAAGGAGTCCTCATATCCACGAGATCGTGGAAAATTCAACTTTGTATATTTAGGAATCATGGAATTCTCACTAGTTTTTACCCTGATCCCGTAGCCACTGCTTTACCTTTTCAACCTCGGTTGTGACTACCATTTTATGTTGAAGTGCATCCAAGCGAGCATTTATAGCTTATTGTCTTGCTAAATTGGTCACGTTCTTCTCAGAATAAAGTCAACAGTTGGCATAGTTATTTTTGTATCAAATTTCCCACAGCTCCCGTTTCTAATACCAAGTTGTTACAGTCCCCTAATATGGACCTAGTTATGGGACACTATAAGATGAAATCAAATGTTTTCTTTAATACGACCTATGGTGTTCATTTGAACCTGCAATCTCTTGAGTTAAAGTACTAAAAAACTAGAACAATTTTTTGCTTATCTTTTCATTGAATTCAAATAACTTTAAATGCACATTAGTAGATTAACCACCCACGGCCCACCTAATAACAAGGAAATAACTTCGTACTACAACTAAAATGCGAATGGAGGAATAACCTCCTTATTGCTAATTACAGCTACAAAGAAATAGGAAACATAATCAATAGATAAGTTGTATACTACAAACACTACAAAGAAATAGGAAAATATAATTAATAAATAAGGTGAAGTTCTGATTTCTTTAAATTTTTCATGCGTAAACCATTGGTGACACATGTGTTATGTGAAAATTAGACCAAAAAGGTGTTAACCGTGTTGCGTGGTCTTTCCTTTTCGGTAGTGAATGTTGTTTTACTAAATTTTGTCGAACAATACTTTCGATTTTGTTGATAGGTAGATTTAATGAATTAAATGTTGCATCACTTGTGTCAAGTATTCCATCATAATCAAATTAGGGACATAGGGAACAATGTGCCAACATCCAACATTTTGTAGGTTGATGACCTATAAATCTTTTGAGGTAAAAGAGGAATATTGTGGTCTCCAAAAGTTGTGTAGTTGAAGAAGTTTCTTTAGTAGCATAAATCTAGCTGAAAGAAAACATGATTTATAGGACACAATAATCGTTTATGGTTTTAAGTTGCAACAAAATTTAATGGGACGTGATTTATAGAAAAGAAAGCCTGAGATAGTTCAAGCATGTGAATAAGAGGTACGCGGATGCGCCCATTGGAAGGTGTGAGCGGTTCGTTGTAGCAAGAGTAAGGAGAGGTAGAGGTAGACCGAAAAAGAACCCAGAAAAGGTAATTAGACAAGACATGACACAACTTCAATTGCCTACCGACAAAATCCTAAATAGGAAGGCAAGAAGGATGAGGATTAAAGTAGAAGATTAGTACGTAGATGAGTGTGGTCGCTAGACTAGGCTAGAGAAGGGCTATACCATATCAGCAGCTATGCTAGCTCCAAAAGGACTGGGAGAGGCAGGGGGCTTGCTCAATATCCTCTTCTCCTTATTATATTAGTAGTAATTAGCAATCATGTAGTTTCTTATTCTTCTATGTGCTTCTACAATATGTTGCTTCATTTTATTTTTTATCTAGATACGCTGTTGTTATTTTTTTTATTCTTGTAACCCTTCTCTGAATAACTTATGTCTATCGGAGACAGTCTCTCTCCCCCACAAAGGTAGGGATAAGGTCTGCGTACATCTTACCTTCCCCATACTTCACTTGTGGGGTTACACAAGGTATGTTGTTGTTGGTTATCAAAGCTAAGTATGACACGAAAAGTCAAGACTAATTCATTTCAATATGTAGCTTTATGGAAGAATATCAAGATGCTATGGGTGGATTTCCAAATCTAGTAAAACGGGAGGTTGGTAATAGGAAGAAAATAAAATGTGACGAAATGCATGGATACAGAACATTATTTAAAAAGATATTTTCTTGATACACTGCATTATTATAGAAAATGGGACTAACAGTGATAATTGCAAGATAGGTGACAAATGGGAGGTCTTCAAGAGAAAATTCTATGACCATAAAGGGTAGAGAGCTATCCCAAATCATAATTCTTCAATCATGAAAGTTGAGAAGAATGGATGTATCCCATTTCACTCGAATGAGGTTTATGGACTTCAAAGCTTGAACTTCGAATAGGTATTAATGTAGTAACAAGTCATGATATTCCCTTTCTTGTAGTGGACGACTTATCACCTGTTGGTGCATTGATACGAAGTTTGAGCTTCAAGTCCACTAACAGGAAATCAAGTCCGTAACTTAAAATTCCAATCGCTTAGCATATGTATTTTTTCTTCATTCATCTTTCTTCGTTAAATTCGTTCTTTATTTGTGTTTTTGCTTAAAACCTCGAATAAACTCTTTTTTATTTGCATTTCCACCTATAATAACAATGATCTTATGTGTGTGCTACCAAAAGAGTCTAGGGAGCACCCAATAATGTGGCAGTGGTCAATGAAGTGAATGGAGAACCATGCGTTCTGAGGTTGAAACCTAATAGAGACAACAAACTAGGTGATTTTTTCCTGAATTGTCCTAGCCTTGGTAGATAGTTACCTTATACCAGTTGTTGGTGGGAGGTGTCAGGTATCCCGTGGAATTAGTCGAGGTGCGTCAAGCTAGCCCCGACACCACGGTTGTCCTAAAAGAAAGGATCCAGGTGAGAACCTATCATGTACTTGCAACCTCCTAACTGCATATGTACTTGGTACCTTCACCAACGTTTAAGATTCAATCCTTGGTTTTCAAGGTTGTCAATCCAGCTTTTTCCAGGATTTGTGTGTTAATCATTGTCCACAAGCCTTAAAGAAAGTTGCTTTCATCAGAGTTCTTAGTTCCTTTTTCTCTTTTCTTTCTTTTTGCATGTGTGTGTGGGGTGGGAGAGAATGAGAGGTACTCACAAAACAAAGGTCTTAGTAACTAGTTTGAGCTCAAGAAAGAGAAAGACATACCAAATTGATGCAGCTCCAAATATCTACTGCAACATGAATAGTACATAAAGTACAACCTTAAAAGAATATTCACAATGAAGTAGGGTTTTTCCGGAAAAAAAATCTTGAAGTGTACCTATCCACTTCGAAGGCATGAATTTACATAAACTACGAAAACAACACCACGACAATAAGGCGACTGCGCAAAATATAGAGACTAAACTGGAGTGGATGCGGCTGTTGACCGTTTCAATTTTCGTCTCCACCCCCTGAATTTGTTTAAGGAAAATTAGAGTCATCATCACACAAGGGAGAACTGAATCCAATGTGCAGGAAATCCGTTGTAGAGTTCGAGAAGTCCTCCTGCCTTAAATATTTTCATGGAGTAGCCGAAAGAATCAGAGTACGGGAATTTTCTTACAGCGTCTGGCTGCAATTTTTGTAGGAGTCTTGACGATATCGAATGCTGAACTACAAGCAGCAACAGTGCTGGCCCAAAGCCAATAGCAGCCTCAAGTTCACTTGGCATAAAGCTGAAACTTGTGACCTAAGACACAAGTCCCTCAATTTTTGCCAGTTGAGAAAATCCTGAAGCGGCATTAATCCCACATTATAAACCCTGTATAACTTGTTCACAAACCATACGACCCCATATGGTGAAACTAGTCCTAATTGAGCCAAGCTGAACCAGTGTTCCATGGACTTCTCATCTTGCCTCTTTACAGAAAGTGTCAAAAAGGGATGCAACATTTGTATTGGTACCTCATTATGATATCTGATGACACACTTAAAAAGTGCCAAAATTTAAACATATATTCGATCGAAGAACATCCAAGTTCATGTATCATTAAGTTGGCCATCCTGCATAAAATCTAACAAGTAGCAAGCTTTAATTTATCTCCAATTGCCTCAAGAGTTTTTGAGCCTAGTTCTGGAGCACAACTAAATGTGCATAAATTCTTGATGGTGGAGGGTGACGGCAGAGGGTGAATGTGGAGAATCCTTTAACAATGAGATCCCACAAAATAGAGACGAAGCAAGGGACTCAAAACTTTCTTCAACATATGCTAAACTTATAGCAAAAAGTTGACATACTCCTATCCGATACTTCCACACACGTATTGGATAAGTACCCGCAATGAATCAACTAACTTAGTAAACCATGAAAATACATATAGTTTTTCATGGTTAACTCACCTCCCAGACCCCTAAACCAAGCTGCGCAACATGATCCTTTCCCACTTTTGCTCCCATGCTGACTCAAACCACCAATCTTTATGGTTGGAGGTGAACGGTCCTTACCAAAAAGCTATCCGCCGTTTGACGAGAAGCAAATATGTTATTATAATTTAGATGCAATAAGACAATTAGCTTTGGAGCATTTTGGTTTAATATTCAAGTCCAAAGCTTAAACTCAACCAAAAGCAAGTTTCAATAAGCTTGAGCCTATCCAAGTACAAGTTGACAGTTTTGTTAAGAGATAATGTGCTGTTTCCTTTAATTAGAATCATAACAGTTAGAGTCTATTTTGATATGTGAGTTAGCTTATTCATCTTTTTAGATACTAATAAAAGGACTTGAGAAGTCCTTTTTGTAAACAAAGCCTCAACTTTAATTAAATTGCAGGATCTGAAAAATAGAAAGAACCAGCACATTATCCTCCATCAAGAAAAGTTGCAGATTGAGTACTTAAATACAAACTTAAATTACAAAAGGATCATTTCTGGTACATCCTGGAACCGTCAGACAGGCAGTTCTTTAGATTCCACTCTTAAGAAACTTCACTTCCCTGAAGCCATGGTTTTCAAAGCCAATTAATAAGTCAGAACTGAAGTTTTTTCACTTCCAATTTTTGGTTTAAAAAGCTAGGTTATTTCTCTTAATACCACTTTATCCCCCCCCCCCCCCCAGGGAA